>NC_028646.1:76066974-76082355 GCF_001406875.1 Solanum pennellii | reverse complement strand
TATATATATATATATGAAAAAACTAACTAGGCAGAAGGAAAAAGACAAATAGGAAAATAAATGAATTCATGGGTTGATTTTGACGTTTACCAGCGAAAATTGAAAGCAAGACGGAAGGGAGAACGTGAAATTTTTCCAAATTTGAAATTTAAAATAGGAGTGGAGAAGTGATTTTAGGAGAAAGATATGGAATAGGGTTATGAGAGATAAAATAGATTTTGTATAAATTTATATACAAAAGCATAAAAAGGTCTTTTACGGTTAGGTATACAATGAGGTGGTCAGTCCCATAAAGAATTGTATTAAATCTGTAAAATATATAATTTTTTGTATAAACATAACGAATTGTATAAAATTAATATAATGTATAATGCACACATTATCATATACAAACTACTATAACTAGTCGCAAGTTACTCAATAATACACATTTGTTGATTTAAAAAGTACATAATGACTTATATACAATTTGTACAATGTATAGTTCACGTCATATCATATACGAATTGTTACAACTAATCGTAAGTTTCTCAATTATGCAAATTATATAAATTATATAAGTTATGAAGAATTTCTCAAATATACAAATTTATATAAAGTTATAAACGTGCTCATTTGTATAAACGTTCTCATTTATATGATTTATTGACTTAAATTTCATAACGATTTATGTAAAATCTGTAGAATACATAAATTTTTGTATAAACATAAAAAGTTCTATAATGTATATACAAGTCTTAGCATATACAAACTGCTAAAATTAATCATAAATTTCTCAATTATGCAATTTTATTCATTTAAAATACATAAAGAATTGTATAAAATTTATATAAGTTATAAAGAATTTCTCAAATATACAAATTTATATAAGTTATAAATGTACTCATTTGTATAAACAAACTCAAATTTATTGACTTAAATTTCATAACGATTTGTATAAAATCTGTAGAATACATAATTTTTTGTATAAACATAACGACTTGTTTAAAGTTAGTGTTATGTATAATACAAGTCTTAGCATATACAAACTGCTATAACTAATCACAAATTTCTCAATTATGCAATTTTATTCATTTAAAATACATAACGAATTGTATAAAATTTATATAAGTTATAAAGAATTTCTCAAATATACAAATTTATATAAGTTATAATTGTACTCATTTGTATAAACAAATTCAAATTTACTGACTTAAATTTCATTACGATTTGTAAAAAATCTGTAGAATACATAATTTTTTGTATAAACATAATGACTTGTTAAAAATTAGTGTTATGTATAATACACGTCTTATAGCATATACAAACTGCTATAACTAACTGCAAATTTCTCAATTATGCAATTTTATTCATTTAAAATACATAACGAATTGTATAAAATTTAAATAAGTTATAAAGAATTTCTCTAATATACAAATTTATATAAATTATAAACGTGCTCATTTGTATAAATAAATTTGTATAAACATTTTCATTTGTACAAATTTATTAACTTAAATTTCATAACGATTTGTATAAAATATTTAGAAGTTCAAACTGTATACCTATAGTACAAACTTATCACAATACTGAATTTGAGATAGATAAGTAAACCCTCAATAAACTTAACAAACTCAAAGATTGAGTACATAACGATTAAGTACTCTGTGTTTTTGGAACAAGAAGGAAACCTATTAAGTAATGGATTCTAATTAAACTTAATGACCTAAAATTATGATATTAATATTCTCCTTAATTATCGATTGATTAGTTACACAACTATTGAAACTGTATTTGTATAAACGATTTGAATAAGTCTGAAATATACAAATAAAAATAATAGTAGCTATTCAAACTATAACTATGATACATAAATAGCCAAACTATAGTTAAGAAGACCTATTATATTTCCTCCTATAGTCATTTATGAAATTTTCCCAATTAAAAATTAGTACTACAAACTAATGGCACACAATAAGTTAATGAATTGCATTAGCCCATTGTTAAGTATAGAATTTGACTATGTAAAACTAAAATGAAGATTAAATAGATGGCCCATTAGCTCAGTTGGTTAGAGCGTCGTGCTAATAACGCGAAGGTCGCAGGTTCGAGACCTGCATGGGCCATCAATTTTGTTTATTTTTTCGTTAGGAGATGTTGTCATAAATTTTGTTCAATTTTTTCCAAGTTGAACTCTGAAAATCAAAAAGTTCCATAAGAAAAAGGGAAAATTGTATATAATAGCAAACTAATAACCTAAAATAAATGGAGTAGCTAGGGTTTGATTTAATTGTGCTCCATAGCAAACGTTAGCCAAAATTTGCCAGGCGCCTCTCTCCCAAAAGTCTCGCTCGCCACTCTCCCATTCTCGCCTCTCTCGCTTTATACACAGAAGTGTATAATTTCTGTTTCTGTTTTGTATAAAGCGAGAGAAAATTGTATATACACATGCAAAAACATATATCTTCGTGTTATACACTTAATTATACAATTTACAAACATTTTACTTCAATTCAATTGTAGACAAATGCAAATTTTACAAATATTGCAGAGAAAAAGGTCAACGAATTATACAATTGCGAATTATACAATTGCGAATTATACAATTGCAGTGAAATACAATTTTCTCTAGCTTTATACAACAGAAGTGTATATATTGTGTTTCTGTTTTTGTATAAAGCGAGAGAAAAACATATATCTTCTTGCTATACACTTANTTTTCTTGCTATACACTTATAATTATGCAATATACATACATTTTAATTCGATTCAATTGTATGCAAAGCAAATTTTATAAAAATATTGCAGCGAAATAGGCAGTGAATTATACAATTGTGCATTATATAATTGCAGTGAAATAGGATAGCGAATTATACAATTGCAGCGAAATAGGCCAGCGAATTATACAATTTAGGCCAGCGAATTATACAATTGTATATGTATAGCGAATTATACAATTTTATGTTTGCTATGGAGCGCAATTATGCAAACTTTGCTATATCATATAAATATGGATTTTTTATTTGCTATATGTGAAAGTTGCCCTAAGAAAAATGCATCTAGATGGAACCCTCAGGCCTCATCTGTCTTTTATCCAGGGATATTTCCAAATTTATTGAATTAAGTCCATTTTGATAAAAGTTATTGAATTAGCATGAAACGACAATTAAGCTTTTGGATTTGCCCCTGCTTTTAAAGAATAACATATTTAACATAATAAGATTTAAAGAATATTTTTAATATGGAAAAGGGCTTAAAATACACTTGAAGTATTGAAAATGGTGTAGAATTACCCTCCATTCACCTATTAGCTCCGTAATACCCTTTCCACCCACCTATTGGCTCCAAAATGTCATTGTCATCCACCTTTGGGTTCAAAATTGACTACTTATTTAACGGTTTTAAATTGAAACTATTTAAATATTTTTTTAAATACGTGGCGCTCAACTATTTGTTATAATTTAACTTATTAGTATAATTTATAAATCAATCCACTACCCACACTACTAATTAAACCCCACCAAATTAATAAACCTGTTACATTATTAATGCAAAAACATGAACGCTACTGTCAATGAGTGTTTTTAAAATTTTGAGACGAAAATATCTATAGAAGTAAATTATCATACATTCAAGTGTCTAAATAAAAATTACCAATAAACTTACGAGTCTGACTATGTTCATTTTAATTATTCTTTCGTCTCAACTATGTGATGTTACTTCATAGAAAACTTTTTTTAAAAAAATAAAATATATTAAAAGTTTTAAAACAAATCATAAATATTTATAAAATTATATTAAAAAAAGTGCATTAATTAATTTGCGATGTACTACTTCTTTACCTTTAATCATAAATTTCGAATTCAAGTTTAAAAGAGAATTATATTGAAACTGTCCTCCTAAATAAGCGGCTCAACCTAAATTTGATTGGGGCTTTGATTCGAACTCAAATAATTTTGGATCATTTTCAGGAATCTATAATTTTGTCGTGTTTTAGTAGTGTTTATGATGATTTTGATATTATAATTGGTTTACTAGTTGAGTTGGGTTTAGTTAGTAATGAGTGGGTAGTTATTGGCTTATAAATTATATTAATAAATTAAATTATAACCAATAGTTGAACGCCAAATATTTTAACAAATATTTAAACAGTTTAATTTTAAAATAGTTAAATAAGTGGTCAATTTTGAACTCAATGGTGGATGACAGCAATAGGTATTTTGGAGCCAATAAGTGGATGGAAGATAATTTTGTACTATTTCCAATACTTCAAAGATATTCTAGGCCCTTTTCCATTTTTAATATGATGTTAACATTATATATATCATTAGTTTAGTATCACATGATTCAAATAAATTTTATTTATATTTTTAAACTTAATGTACATGCAAGGCATAAACTGATTCACATAGAGTTCAACGTTGGTTTATTAGTTAGGCATAAACTTAATTTTATTACAGTGAATATTTTTAATAATTTATTTATTAAAATAACACTTATTTTGTGACGATAAAAATATTCGCGAAGACTACGCATATAATTAAGAGCCAAATAAGGTATGTATATTTATAAGAAAGATTCCTACAGACAATACCTGTTATCTTGGAATTACAACTTCATAAGTGAAGTCTACCATGTGTTTACCAATATTTTGCCCTTTTCTATACAATAATAATTAAAATAAAAACAAACATCCTCTTCTGAACCTAGAAATGCTCTTAATTAATTATTATTCAAATATTCAAAGCTCGAGCAACAAAATATATCTTTTAAATACTTGTGTCTTTCTTCAAGTAGCTTTTGATCAGCTTCGAAATATTAATTTTGTAACTTAGTATTTTTACAATATAGTTTTTTAATCAATAGAAGGGAAGTTTCATGTTATTAACTTTACACACATCTTATGGCACTAAGGTTCATACACTATATTCCAACAACACAAATACCTATAACTTTCTTCCTATCAACATTTGGTCATCCTCATGCATCCCTTATTTCATTTTGTCACTTTCTTTGTAAAGATAATTTTTGTAATAATCTTGAGAAGCACACTAAAACATGAACATCCACTTTTTTATGTTCTCTCAACAAAAAATTTCTTAGAGATGTCATGGAAGTAGGTGATTGTTACTAACAAGTATATTAATTAAGATATAAATTATAATTAAAATTACACTTACATAAGTAATAGTGTGTACTCTCTCCGTCTCAATTTATAGTTGAATATAATTTTTTTTCACCATAAAAAAATCATTTTATCAAATATTAATAAATACACCATATACATTTGTTTGATTATGTATTATGTATAATTTCTCTAACAAACAAACAAAAAAGTTATATGCATTAGGTTCATATAGGGGCGACTCAACCCTAAAGCCACCAAAGTAGACTTTAAACCCTGAAAATACAAGGCCTCAGAATTATTCAATGTTAATATATATATATCTCTATATATAAGTAATTTTATATTTATTGTTAGTATTATTTAAATTTTCTTTTAATAATTTATTGTCAATATTTTACTAAAATTTTATGCATATATTTTTAAAATCTAATTTTATTATTTTTCTTAAAATAAAGTTGGTGTAATTATAATTAGAACTTGTAGTCAATTAAAGTTTGTAATTTATTTCTACTTCTTTATTTGTCTAATTCATATCAATTTGAATTAATCATATTTTAAAATAACTTTATAAGACTGTCTTCAATTGTTTTTGATGTCGGTTACCCATTTCAAGCTCAAGTTAATTAGATTATAAAATAATTAAGTTTCAAAAATTCTTGTCTTAACTTTGAATGTCTTCTAAAGCGTAACATTCACTGTGGTCTAGATCTAATTTTTATAATTAAAATATAATATGAAACATGTACAAGTAAAACTGATACTTTAACGAGTAAATTTTAGGTTTTTTTCTTTTTATTTATTAAGCAAACACAAAAATTATATTTGTATGCTATAGCTATAGTTTACATAATTGCGCTTCATAACAAATTTTATATTTGCTATGGCTATTAATCTGTATTTTTGGTATAATTATACATAAAAATCAATTGTATAAGTATATATTTTTGGAATCTGCCTATAAATAAGAAACTAACTTGGTTGTATATAAGTTGTATAAGTATATCTTTTTTGTTGTGATATACAATTGTAAGTTGTAGCTTTATACTAACAAAAAATATACATTGTAATGTATAATTTGTATTTGTCTACAGCGAGAAAGAGAAAAACAAAAGAGAATTGGTAGGGCAAGATCTGTATTTGATAATTATAAGTGTATAGGACAAAAACATATGTATTTGTATTAGTATATATAGTTTTCTCTCGCTTTATACAAACATAAATGTAGTTTATACATTTGTATTTGTCTAAAGTGAGAGAGACGGGGAAAGTGGCAAGCGAGATCTCTGGGATAGAGGAGGCAAATGACAAAGTGTTTTCTACGGATTAGAATTAAATGAAATTGTCGTAATATCATTTGAATTAATAGTTTGTTATTTTATACAATATTTTCCTACTTTACTTGGTATATTCAATCAGATGAAGTCTCAATTTTTTTTTTAAAAAAAATATCCTACTACTTCTATAATATTTTGACAGTGTGTATTACAATTAATTCAATTGCTAAAAATTTCAAAACTATAATCAATAAGAACTTCTATAAGATATAAACATTTTTAGTGATACATAACGTATAATAATTTACATATGTTTATTTGTGTCACTAGAGCCTTGAGATTTCAAGATTTTATATCTTTAAAGTTTTGGGTGATTGTGTTTTGGCTGCAATTTATTTGACCATCATTGGTTTACAGTTTATTTAACCATCATTGGTTTACTAAATAAATGCTAAACATATGACAAGCTTGAGAAAAAGAAAATTAAAAACACACATACTTCGTTGATCATGACCTAAACTATGTCTAGATACTAAGAGATCGATATAATTTTCTAAAAAGATATAGAAATGATAATGTACACCTTAACGACCGAAAATCAAAAGAAAAATGTTAATATAATAACATGACATATCTCTTTTTAGTAGAATCAGAAAATATTATTTAAGTTTGAATAGGTGAATAACATGGTAATTGTTCTTATCAGTATCAATCATAATAAAAGTGAAAATATTATCACTAGATTGAACCACGTAAATAGAGATAATGTATGCATGATTATTTCATGTCCGTGTAGGTTAAAGATAGTTCTTATAAAAATTACTAATAAAATCTAAAATGAAGAAAACATTTAGACATCTTACTCTTTTTTTAGTCTATTTAAAAATATGTCAACTTTCTATATATAAGTAATTTTTAACTTCTATCATTTTACCTTATATATATATATATTATATTCAAGACTATAAAATTTAAGATTATTCTATTTCATTACAAACATTTTTTAATTCTGTATGTAATATAAGATTCAAAACTCTTCTTACTTTTTTAAATTTTAAGCGCAGTAATCAAAGTAAAGTTCATAAAATTAAATACTAGAGTAGTAATATTAACTTAGTAAACAGTACATAGAGATTCTCAACAAAATGCATTAACCTTAGAAACAAGTACCTCAAGATCTCACTTAGAATCATCATGTCACATTCATAGAGTCAGATCTAGAGTACTTGCCCCTCTTCTTGCATTTTCAATTATAGCATAATTAACATCTTCTTTCAATCTTGAAGGAGATCTTTGTGAGGACAATGACAATGTTAAACTACTCCCATCATCATCATCATCGTCGTCGTCGTTGTCATGGCTGTGGTGTTTTTGCTTTACTCCTAGGGATAAATTCAGGTCAATTAGGTCACAGTCCATAGCCTTCCTTTTCAAAGGAGTACTCAATATTCTTGCTTGAGATTTTTCAGCTATCTGGAATAATGGAGTGAGCTTATCAATAGGGTTGCTGCCAAAGATCCCCTCATTGAGTGTAGTGTACAATCCTATTCTAGCCTTGTCAATTGTGCTTTGTCCCATTATGGAGCTATGCATCAAGTCATGATCTTGACAATTCCTAGAAGAAACATCTCCATATCTAGGGAAAAGAGTAATAAACTAATTAAAAATCTCTCGTTGAGACGGATTTAAATAGAGCAACATGAATAGTAGAGTTTCATATAACCAATTCAGATTTCTCTAAATAGTCATCCTCTGCAACAACATTGCACTATAATAATCATATGTTTTATGTGGAATTGATTTTTCATGTTATGTCATGTTATACGTTCTTTATAACAATATTTTCCGTAGCAATCAAAATATTATCAGACAAACGATGTTGTTATAGAAAGGTTTGACCGTAATTGAGGCGTAATTCTTATGGATTTGAATATAATAAATTGACATACCTAAAAGTGGGATTGAACCTTTGCTTGAAGCTTGAGAGCATAGGGAGTTGGCTCAAGTTGTAGATGTATGGATCTCCACCTTCCATACAAAGCTTGTGATGATTTGTAATCCCTAAAAGATTTATAAAGGACTAGAAATTAGCAAGATTTACAATATTAAAACCCTAAACTTGTAAATTTAAAAGATAAACAACATATATACCTTGAGATGGATCATCAATCTTCTTGCTTCTATACATCTATGTAAACAACAAATTTAGAAAACAAACAAAAAAAAAATTAGAAAAAGGTATAGTAGTTCATATGAAGCTAATTATATTTCATAATTATATGGATCAAGAAATCAATTAGATAATTGTTTTTTTCTTAAATTAATTACCTGCAAATGGCTCTTGACATGAGCAATGTTGAGTCCTTTTATGTTCATCAATTGAAGAACTAATTTTGGTGTTGCTCCTGTACCAAAAAAAAGAAAGAAGATAAAATCATAAACATTTAATTAATTAACAAGGTGAATTACCCTAATTAGGAGATTTAGATCAATTACAAACTCCAAATTAAAAGCAAACTTTTGTCCTTTCAATTACAATCAAGAAGATTCTAGAAACTTACGATCATGTCCACCAAGTCTTTCCACAGCATGAACAAAACGACGATGAAGATCAGGTGTCCATCGGAGTCTAACCATCTTAGATCGAACATAAGGCCTCACAGAGAACTTCTTTTCACTCTCTTCTATAGTACTGATGCTTGAGCTTCCTCCGTCCTTATGTAATTTGGTTGAGGTGACGTTCTCGTCCTCCTCCTCATTTTGGTTAGAATTAGGGCTTGTCTTTGAAAATTCAGTGTCACCACTATCCTCCATCATACTTGCTAATAGCTTCTCCTAATGAAAAAAAAAGGGAGAAGAAATAGACTTTTGAGCATACTTGTACTTATTCTTCTTTCTATTTGAGGAGAAGTATACTATACAAAGGAACTATTCTAAGTAGAACAAATGGAAAAAACAACCATATAGACTTTACCTAGAAGTTGGATCAAGACTCTTCTCTCTCCAATTATTTATCTAACTTTCCATGCATATATATATAAATATATGTATGTGAATATAGTAAATTCAACCATTCATGCATGCTTTCATGGATGATGTAATAAGGGCACCACAAATCTTGACACAAAATGAAAAAATAAAAGAAGAAAAAGATATTTTATATGTCTTAAATTATGTGAAGGTATTTGTCTGAGCACATATTTGAAGCATCAGGAAAAAAAAATGATTTTAGTCATAAATATTTGTGTGAATATAAATTAACTACTATTTTATTAAAGTTAAATTGAGTTATCTAAAATTAAATTGTTAATAAAATATAGAAATTATCGTTTTATGTTAGACTGATTTAAAAATATTGTTACATAAGTTTTTGAGACATAGAAGAGTATATTAAACTCATGTGAGACCAGCTCTTCTTTGTACTTCCGTGGAAAATCAAAATCATATTGATGGTTTGTTTGATATGGTCTAAAATGTCTTCCTTAAATCATTTTTTTAATTATGTGGTTGCTTTAAATTATTGAATTTTTTTCCACCAATTGAATATTTTAATTTGCGTGAATAAGTCTTCTTTTTATGACTATTTTGACTCTTACTAGTAACTCCACATTACTTCTTTAAGTCGACATACAAAATATTATTGTAAATTCACGATTATAAGATTGAAAGTAAATAATATTTATCTTTCGGATTTTTATATATATTGTTATAAAAATATTTTTTTAATACCATATTATAACACGAATTTAATCCATTGATAATATATATTGCTACTTATTACATATAAATACTGAACAAAGTAAACTTAGGCAGTTTAATTAATGGACGGTTTCAACATCGTTGAAAACATAAGCTTTTCAACAATTTGAGAGAATTAACAGTGCATGCAAAGGCCAAGAAATCATTCAAATATAATATTATTTATTGATGGAGTCCAATTAATTTCAAAATAAATCTTTGGTTACTCTTGTCACTTTATTTTATTTTATAGATATTAAAAAAAAAACACAAGTCATGGGACCACTCTATTTAAGATTGGAATTTGTCAATTTTTATGTCACATCATTCTCAAAAGATTCCAACATAAAAATTGCAACTTATATTTCTATCTTTTTTTTTTTTGTAAAACCAAAAATTAAAATAATTCTTTCTTTTCTAAAAAAATTCCCCCTTTCACATTGTTAGGTAGGAAATTATCGTGTGTAATTAACCAACCGGCCCCATCCAATTTAATTTTAATTCTTCAGCAATTTAATACGCAGTTTTAGATCTAGTCCAAGCTAAACTGCGACATGAGATTTATTAGAGTTCGGAGTATAAAGGATATAAAATATTAATATAAATTTTAAAATGGTATATAAATTTTTATATTAACTAAAACGGTAAAATCGCTGAAACAACAGCGATTTCCTTCACCGGAAAAAGCAAAATCGCTGTTACTACAGCGATTTTGCAAAATGTAATTTCGTTTACAAAAAAATTCAAATCGCTACCTAGGCAGCAATTTTCAATTTTTTTTAGGAAATCGCTGCCTAGGCAGCGATTTCCATTTTAAAAAAAATATATATTTTTTTAAAAGAAAATCGCAGCGATTTTCTTTAAATTTTTTTTTTAAAAAAATTCTTTTAAAATGGAAATCGCTGCCTAGGCAGTGATTTTCTAAAAAAAAAATGAAAATCGCTGTCTAGGTAGCGATTTGAATTTTTTTTTTTAAAAAAAATACATTTTGCAAAATCACTGCAGTAGAGGAAATCGTTGTTGTTCCAGCGATTTTGCCGTTTTGGTTAATATAAAATTTTATATACCATTTTTAAAATTTTTGTTAGTATTTTATATCCTTTAGACTCCAGACTCAGATTTATTAGGTCATTAAATTTGAATATGGTAAAGTAATTTGTACGTAACAATCAAATGTGGTTCAGTGTTCCAGTAGGATAAATATATATCGAAAGTGGACGGATCAAAATATATGGATAACATTTTAAATTTATCAGAATGTTTTATTTAGATATTTAAATTTTGGCGTATTTCAATTGAGTACCTGAACACATGATAAAATTTTTCTATTATACACTTTCAACTCAAATTTTAGACATTTTAATTTTGCCCCGCGACTTAGCAGACACTTTACTCCTTTAAATCGGTGATGTATGTTCGTCATTTATTACACAGATTAGTTAATTAACTACTTCAAATATATCACTTGTTATAATTAGCTATTAATCGCAACAAATCGTAAAAGCACATGTCTTTTCCTACTGAGGTTGATCGCGAATCGTATATAACTAATATGGTGTAAAATTTTCATATATATATAATACATAAAACTCCAATTCTTTTTCTTTAAAGGGTTAATATAGTGAAGTGAAGTTTACATTTTTAGTGTAAAACGCCCCCCCGGGGGGGAATAATTAGCAGATAAGTTAGTTTAGGGAGTCAAACATATATAAATATTTTTCTAACAAAAAGTTTCAAATATTAGTCAAACGCTAGCATGTCAAATAAATGAGACATTAATAAGACGTAAACCCTAAATCAATAATTTTGTTTTTAAACTTTTTGGAAGAATGAAGATTATTTGAAAGGCAACTTTACTAACATGACAAATGGAAAGTATTTATAGTGTTTTTTTTTCATTTTATTTTTTGGTTTGATTAGGCAGATCAGAGCAAAGTAAAGAGTTTAATTTTTATGTATTGATAAAAGCGTAAAACATATTTACGCAATTAAATTATTTAGGATTTTAGCTTATGTTTACACCACTTTTTAATATTTTTATCAATGAAAATACTCTCTTCTTCTTGTTCGAATAAATAGTTTTTGAAAATTGTATATTTTGTGTAATCTTTTAAACTCTTACGGCCCGTTTGGATGGGCTTAATAAAAGCAGCTTTAAAAAAGTACTTTTGAAAGTGCTGAAACTTATTTTTAAAATAAGCAGTTATGTGTTTGGATAAAAGTGCTGAAGTTGCTATGCCAAACGTGAAAGGGAAAAATGGAAGAAAGAGATGTTAGGGTTATGTGGGTAATTTGGATTGTATAAAAATATTAAGGGCAAAAAAATAAAAATGTGGTCAACTTAAACAGCTTATAAGCTAAAAAAAAAAGCACCCCTACCCCAGCTTTTAACTTTTGGCTTAAAATAAGTTTTTTTTTAACTTAAAATAAGTTATTTTAAGTATTGCCAAACAACTAAATAAGTCAAAAATCAGCTTTTAAGTCAGTTTGACCAGCTTTTAAGCTGAGCCAAACAGGCTCTTAGTCATGTGATCACACATTAGCAATGACTGTAATCCTAGGCAACGATATTCGATACAATAATTTAATATCGGATTAAAATCGCTTTTAAAATAATGACTTTTTATGTCATACCGTTTGTTTACTATTTTTTCTTTTATTCTTTTTCAATATTAATATTGTTTTATTTTTCTATATAATGCCTTGGTGTATCTGACTATAAATGTATTAAAGAATGGAAAATAAATTTGTTGTTTGGAGCTTGCATTGCGACGGGAATCACGGGCTGTGTTCCTAACCTACCTTTGCTTAGCTGCTTCCACTACACATAATATAGCTATATATAATTAGATTATGATGAGTTTGTATCGGTGATTCATAAAATGAATAATCTCTTAAAAAGAGTTACGTTATTTATATTAATTTATATGATATAAATAACTAGCTAGAGAGTATTAAATAGGCGGATATGATTGAATTTAAATAGGTCAAAATTAACAGAGTTAATATGTGAATTATATACTATCTTTTTTTAAGTCGATTAAAATAAGATAAACAACAGTAATAAATAAGCGAATGAGCAAGTGAAAAAAAAACGTAAAATTGCGCGTTAGCATTCCTATAAAAAGAATAAAAAAATTATATTTTTATGGAATTGTTTTATTACCACTCCAAATTATACTCACATTTAATAACCTCAAAGATTCAAAGAGTAAGACAAATAACATTTTATTAACATGTTAAATTACTCCTATATGATAATGTGGATAATTAATTTACATTTTGAGCAGTAGCAGTTAAATCCATTATCCTTCATTTTTCATTTTTTAGAGTCTATTTGCTTCATCTGAAGTTAAATTAAATTAGATAGCTATAATACTTGAAATTTCAAACTTTAAAAATTATACAAAATATTATAACTCGTAATTCTTCTCATATTACTATAATTTAAAAGATACATTTTAAAAAAATATTAATCAAAATTTATATAGTTTAATTTGATTTTGAAAAAGCGAAACATGATCAATAAAAATCAACAAAGAAAGTATATAGTCTAAGTATTCGAGATCTAAATGGCGTACTTTAAAGTATATATTATGATGATCAATTCTTTTTTCACGGTAAAGTGAACAAAATCAATGTCTAACTCGTACAATATGATTTAAACAAGGTGCTATATAATATGCATGGTTCGATTGACCAAAATACTAATTGATGCATTAGGATAAGCTTAGTTAAATTGACTAAGCTAATAATAGGATATATCAAAATAGAAGAAGTAATTAGTCCATTCTCAATGTGAATAATTTAGAAAAAAAACTTGTCAATGATCGCAATAGTTCAATAGTACATTATATTTGCTTTTTTTTAAGTCATGTTACTAAAAGAATTAAATCGAATGAAAATTATTAACTTTTCATAATATTACTCAAAAATGTAGTCAGATATATATTATATTATGTTACAATAATTATTAATATTCAATAATTATTTTTTTACAAAAAAATTATATTCGGACAAACACATGGTCTGAAAAGATTCGAAGAAGTCAACTCCGACACAAGTTTTGTTCTTTTTCATTTAGACTCTGTAACACGAACCATTATTATTATTATTATTATTATTAGTAGTAGTAGTATATAATAAGTTTCCCATAGGGATATGTTTGCCTATTTTTTAATTTATAAGAAAACAAATATATGTGCCTATTAATGCGGATCTAGCATTCTTTGAGAATGAGCATATCTGTCGTCTTTCATCCTTTTTAAAGTAATTTTATTTTGATCCTCCCAATCAACTTTGGAATAATATTATCATGCATGTGATGTTGTTATATGTTTACATGTTGCATGCATCTTCCATATAAATACTCAAGGGAAATAATCACATTTGAGGGTATCTCATAATTATTGAGATTTTTACTAGAGTTATTAAAATAAGTAGTACTTAATCGTAATATGCATCTTTTTGAAATGTTTTAAAAATGGTCAAATAAATGAACAGATTCATAAATTTGTTGGGTTTTTCCCCTGAGGTACCTCAACTATGTTATTTTTGTTGTTCATCTTGTATTCCAAACTTACTTAGAACAAAACTTTGAACATCTTTGTAAGAAAACAAAGTTTAAGAACATTTTCACAACTAGAAAATTAAAACTAGTAGCGAAACTAGAATCAGAAACAGATTTTAAAAAAAATATACGAAATATTTTTCTTAAAGAAGAATTGTTGTTAATATGTGTCTAAAGAATCTTACTGATTCCAACAAACTTTGCAGAAACACGAAGTTACCAAGTTTAATGAACCAGTGAAGAACAAAAGAATAGAAGAACTGAAATTAATTCACAAATCTAAAGTTTGTAAAACACGTACCAGAATCTGGAAAATTTTTAATAGGAAAAAGATCAAGTCCACTGAATTCACAGTGTCCCCTTAAGGAAATTATTCCCCTCTAGTATCCGAGGTTTGATTGGAATATGACCTCCCAGGGTAAAATGATCTCAATCACCAGAGTATAGATACCAAAAACTCCGGTGTCAGCGAACCATTCAACGGCAGTAAAGTACATTTAGAATACTCGATTCAGTAGTTGAAGAAGAAGTCCATAAATTCTCTATTAAAATGAGAGGAAATCCCTCAATTTATAGAAAACAAAGGGTAGTGCGAAAAGGTTCTTATTGTGCCTTACCGGAAAGGTCACAAACCTTTGGAAAAGTCACAATCTTTCAGAAAGGTCGTCACCTTTCATAAAAGTCACAACTTT
>NC_028646.1:76040362-76055359 GCF_001406875.1 Solanum pennellii | reverse complement strand
TTGTATTCCAAACATACTTAGAACAAAACTTTGAACATCTTTGTAAGAAAACAAAGTTTAAGAACATTTTCACAACTAGAAAATTAAAACTAGTAGCGAAACTAGAATCAGAAACAGATTTTAAAAAAAATATACGAAATATTTTTCTTAAAGAAGAATTGTTGTTAATATGTGTCTAAAGAATCTTACTGATTTCAACAAACTTTGCAGAAACACGAAGTTACCAAGTTTAATGAACCAGTGAAGAACAAAAGAATAGAAGAACTGAAATTAATTCACAAATCTAAAGTTTGTAAAACACGTACCAGAATCTGGAAAATTTTTAATAGGAAAAAGATCAAGTCCACTGAATTCACAGTGTCCCCTTAAGGAAATTATTCCCCTCTAGTATCCGAGGTTTGATTTGGAATATGACCTCCCAGGGTAAAATGATCTCAATCACCAGAGTATAGATACCAAAAACTCCGGTGTCAGCGAACCACTCAACGGCAGTAAAGTACACTTCGAATACTCGATTCAGTAGTTGAAGAAGAAGTCCATAAATTCTCTATTAAAATGAGAGGAAATCCCTCAATTTATAGAAAACAAAGGGTAGTGCGAAAAGGTTCTTATTGTGCCTTACCGGAAAGGTCACAAACCTTTGGAAAAGTCACAATCTTTCAGAAAGGTCGTCACCTTTCATAAAAGTCACAACTTTCTATAAAAGTCACAACTTTTCATAAAAGTCGCAACTTTTCATAAAAGTCACAACTTTTCATAAAAGTCGCAACATTTCATAAAAGTCACAACTCTTCATAAAAGTCGCAACTCTTCATTTTCCATTCACACCTTTTTAAAATCCAACAATTTTGCTATGGAATCATTGAACCACCCATAATTTGTTCCTTGTAAATACCGTTGGTTGATGTGGAATCACATTTTGTGAGGGGTATTGATAGAGGATACATATGTTGTTCCAGAACTCATTAGTTCAACTGATAGTGAAAATATTCGAGAATAATTGTGTTTTACTTCAAGTTATTTGAACACAATAGAAAACAAATGAGACTAACACACGGTTTGTCTTCATTCCTTCAATCAAAATCATTATAATACGAACTCAATTGACGACATTTACAATAGAAAAGCCGATCAAAATCAATCAACAATGTTTAAAAGAAACAAATTAGGGTGGTTCAATGATTCAACCCAACAAATTTAGAAATCTATTTATGAGTTCGACCTTTAAAAATAGTAACATAAATAATACTTTTAGAAAATTCATTTAAAATCATACCTCAATAATTTAGAGATTGATTATTCAAGAGTTAATACTATTCCTAAAAATTTACAAAATGTTTGATCCCGACTTACATTGTTCATACTTCAAATATCTAATGTTACGTGAGCAAGAGTTAGAATATCTCGCACGGATGGAAAGAGTCAATTGTTATTATATGTTAAACTAGTTCTCGAGAACGTGTGTTGCACGTGTATTCCAGGCTAAGTATTAGTTTATTAAAATAATATTAATATAAATGTGTCATGAGTTATATAAACTTTTGAAAGGGATATAGGTTACCTTTTGCATGAAACTTCAGAGTCCTTTCATAATTCAATTTAATAGAAAAAATTAGTTTAAATGTATATATAATATCAAATGTAACATGACAAACTATTAAGATCAATGTGCTTCGTGTGATGCTACATCAAATTAGACAAAGAACTTCAAACAATGAATTCATCCTCTAAAATACAAGTTCATCTACAATATATCATCTCCTTATAAAAATTATCTATAGTAATTCATACAATTACACATTCAAGTGTAACTCGAATTAAAGTTTAATAGTATAAAGACACAACAACATCAAGAATTTGAATAGGCTTTATTAAGTCATTACAAATTAATTATTTATTGAAATGTAATCCAATTTTGGAGGTACCCCATATCAATGTATTTATTCTTAAAAATTACATGAATATTATTAAATACTATGTTTCAAATAAAGGAAGAGATTTTCTGTTCCAACAGTTCACTGTTGAAGTTGTTCAAATACTTTCTTAATTTTTTTTGGGGGCTGTCATACATTTTCTTATTATCACTACCTTTAGTGAAAAATACCAAAAGAAGGAATTTGATTGAAGAGTAAAAATATGTCTTTAAACTTTATGTGGGCATTCAATTTTATAGGATTTATTTAGTTTTAGTTACTTTAGTTTAAGACATTCTATTTATCTAATAGTATAGCTAGATAGATACTATTAAAATCTTGAATTTTTTTTTCCTTTAAAGCTAGTAGCTCCAAACATGCAATCGTATTTATTTATTCATAAATTTAAGTTATTATTGTATTTCTAAAGAATAACATAAAATATGGTACATTAAAGGTAACTCATAGATGCAAGAGAATTTCCTTGCGAAGTTATAAAATAATATCTGAATAAAATAATACAATGTAAAAATATATATATTGTGAGTCTTTTGTTCACCTAGTCAGCACAAAGTACGTAACCATCAAAAAGAAAAAAATAACATTAGAGTTTTCTAACTTTTCAGCTCTAAAAATAATCATATGACGGGTATGATAGTATTCCATGACTTGGGGTGAAAACAATAAAACAAACAACAAAAAATTAAATCTAAAAAGCAAACAAAATAGAGCAAATATAAAAGAATAAATACATAATAGAATTTACAAGCAGAACATAATATATGTGTGTATGTAGATTTTCTTTCATTCAACATCACATCACTTCAACCTGAAAAATGGCTACAGATATCAAATGATACAAAAAGCGAAAGAGTGATATCGAAAGAAAACAATCAAGAGACACAATAATGAAATGTGACTAATTTTTTTTTAAAAAAAATCTCTTGTTCTATTCCTTACACCTTGATATTGAAGCTGATGAAAATTCTTTCATATCATCAGCATGAACAAGCAAAATAATTAAAAAACAAAAACTAAAATTACTTTATGAAAAAGTTTATATAAAAGTATGAGAAGCACACAAGGTATTTATAAGTTAGTAAATATATAATGTCATATAGAAACTCAAAAGTCATGCTAAAAAAAAAAGTCATACAAATAACTCTTGAGTTCTTCACCATACATGCACTTGCAATTAATTTGTGATTGAGTTCTTCACCATACATGCACTTGCATTTAATTTGTAACTATTTGTATTAATTAATAATTATTTAATTTTCATGCTAATAAATAACTCATAATCTAAAAATAATTAAAATATTGTTACTTAATATTTAATTAATTAGGTTTTTAAATATTTTAATTAACAATAAGGGCAAAACTGTAATTCAACTTTGAAGATAAAATCTTCCCACTAATAATAATATACTAGTTTCTGAACACGTGCTTTGCACGTTTATTCCATTTGAATTTTTATAAATGTGTTATAATAACTAAAATGCTGTGAAAACATATATGCGATTTGTGAACAACAAGTGATGAATAATATAATACAAAAACTATAAATAAATTTTTAATAATATATATAACCAAAAAATGCCAAATGAAGGGCATATTTTGATGTTTCAAATTAATTCTTTTTAAGCAACCTACTATAACTTTTGAATTTTGGTTAATAGTTAGGAAACTTTCAATAAAGTCAAAAATGACTAATTTGAGCTCAAATAAGTATTTAGACTTATGACAATAAAGCATTCATTGAAAAATAAATTAAGAAGTCTAATAGAGAAAAAAACACACACAAAATATAGAAAGAAAATGTATACATACTTCATAAGACTTTGCTCGATAATAATATAGATGGAAAAATAAATACAAAATTAGTACATAATATTCTCAATTCTTATCGACTCTGTCTCCCATATCCTATCAAAATCAAAAGTCTTCTTCGTCTCATTTAACTATAGAATAAAAATGATAATCTTTTCAGAGGTTCTAAAATAAAAAGACTGAATTTATATAGCAAGAAACGAAAGAATACCGAAAGATATCTTAAGGTTTCAGGTTGAATATTTAGAGGTTAGAAATATGAAGATGACAGGTATGGATATCACCAGTAAAAAAATTGAATAGGTAATTAGATATGAGTTATGAGTATGAATATTAAAAGCAAATAACGTGTGTCTCTCCAATTTGCAGATTTGCACCCTTTTAAATTATAAAATTTCTTTATGTATCATAAAGAATAATACTTTATCAACATAAATTACATTATTTATAAGAGGAGTTACCGAAAAAGTTATGAGAAGAAAAAAAGTTGACTAATCATGTAGAGATTTTTGTTTTTGTTATTATTATTATTATTATTATTATTATTGTTGTTGTTGTTGTTGTTATTGTTATTATGGAAAAGTGCTTAAAATACTCTTCAACTATGCGAATTGAAACAAAATTATCCTTGTTCTATCTTTCGGGCCTAAAATACATTTGACATAAACCACCTGTAGGCTCTAGTTTACCCTTATTTTTAACAGCATCAATAATAACATCAATTATCAAATTCATTTATGACGTGTCGCTTCTCTAGTGGTTACCCTAATAATAATTAAAGTAATTAAAAAAAACAAATCCACACAAAAGACCCACCCAATATTATCCAAACCTTTTAACCGAATATTATCCAAATCTCCTCTACACATCTCTTCGTTGTTTAGATGGATAGAATTTTCTCTATCAGCTAAAGGAGAGCTTCCAATTGGGAGTCTGCAGTTCATATATGCATCCCAAATTATTTTATCCCACGTTTGGTTGGAATTTTATTTCCAATATAAGCAATACTGGATTAGCAAATGCTGGATAAAACATTACGTTGAGATCGTATGTGTGGGAAGACGAAGACGAAGACGAAGACGAAGAAACAGTAGCAGCTTACTAGCCTGCAGAAAACAGATGGAAGAAATCTATTACAGTAAAATTGGACTACTACATTTAAGTTCACCTTCGGCTTTGGATGGGAAACTAGCTAGTATTATAGATGAGAGCTAATTAACTTTGTTAATATAATGTGTAAAAACAACTTCCTCTAGAAGAAGGCTAATTTTGTTTCAATTCGCATAATTGAAGGGTATTTTAGGTCATTTTACGTTATTATTATTATTATTATTATTATTATTATTAGCTACTAAACATGGCCATGCATCGTGCGGTACGAAAATATTACTCCCTCCGTCTGGTATTATTTGTCATAGTTTCTATTTTTAAAGTCAAACTATAAAAACTTTGACTAACATTTTAAGATGTATTTTTTTGTCATATTAATATGAAAAATATTGTAATTTATAGTACTTTTCATATAGTTTTAGAATATCTAATTTTTTTTAAAAAAATATTGAATTAATGTGATCTAATTTAACTTTAAAAATTAGTCAAATTGACTTTCGAAAAGCGCAACATGACAAACAATTCCGAATGGAGAAAATATTAGATTCATGATTTTTTTTAAAAATAATATTTTAGTTTCAATCTTCAAATAAATTAAAGACTAAATTCTAACACTTCTTAATAAAATCTTATAATATACACTTTACGTAATACAAATAAAATAAATACTTATGACATGCCATTTATGATGCAAATGCAATCAGTGATTTTGCTGGAGAAAAATATATTAAAAAATTATTAGCCTCAGAACCTCTTCTTTAGAGAAACTATTTGAAATAAAAGAAACATATTAAGATCTTACTCTTAAGAATTTCTTAATAATATTTTTCAATTCTTCTTCAATTATTTTGGAAATACGCCTCTTAGATTTTTCTTGTTATGGTTAAGTAGTAAGAATGTAAGTACCTAAAATAGAATAAAAATAAAATAAAAGATAATAAAAAAGCTAAATTTTAAAAGGCCTAGTCATTATGTTATAAACTTTACTTAAGTGTTATTTATCACGAAGGATTTGTAACATGAAATTTTAAAATTTTTAATGTTAAAGATATAAAAGAAATTCTACCGAAATAATAGTTAAGTAAAGGACAAAGAATTGAGAAAATAGGTGAATATAAAATCATGAATCATGACCTAAGATATATCTCATCTTACTTCTCTTTTCTTCTTTCTCTTTATATATATAAAGAAGCTACTAAAATATCAATAATAATAAAAAAAATATTATACAATAAATCTTTTAATTGATGTCTTCTCTCAAATTTTGCAGTAATAGGAAAGTTAAATAACACATATATCAATTTTAAAGTATCTTAATTTTTAAAAATTAGCTTATCAATTAAAAAATTGAAATCTAAATAAAAAATAATATTAAAGAGAAGTAAACATAAATTATAAAACAAGATATCGAGCAAAATCATGTATGAATAATCATTAACTAAAGCTACTAAAATCTCAATAGGAATTAAAAATGAGTTATTCCATCAATAACCATCAATTTTTTGTAATGAAAATAGTAGAAGAAATTCAACTCATCAATTGAGAAATTAAAATTAAAATTTAAATAAAAAATAACATTAGAATAGAGTAAAATACAATATACAAATATAAGATTCCCAGTAAATTAAAGAATTTATAAAATAACAAATCATTTGAAAAAATAGTCATTAAAGCGATAATGATGAAAGTAGAATACAAAATATCATTATTAAAATCTTATATAATATTATTATTTTCAAACAAAAACAAATAAAATAAATTGATGCCTAAAAATTGCCAAAATAATCTCTATCAAAAGGAAGCAATTGGTGAACAAAAAATATTCCTCAATTAGTTGGAAATTTATAGAAATTATGAAAGAAGACAATAACTTTACATCTACAATTGATTTTGAGATAGAAAAGATGTTTAATGTTATATTTTCTCTGTTCGGTATTGTTTGTCATGTTGCGCTTTTTGAAAGTCAATTTGACTAATTTTCAAAATTAAATTATATCACATTAATTCGATATTTTAAGCAAAAAAATTAGATATTCTAAAACTATATGAAAAGTACAATAAATTGCAATTTTTCGCATATTAATTTGATGAAAAAATATATCTTAAAATGTTAGTTAAAGTTTTTATAGTTTGACTTTAAAAGTAGAAATTATGACAAATAATATCGGATGGAGGGAGTAGAAGAATAAAAGATGTTTAATGTTATAATAACTAATTAATTAATAATTAAAAGAGAAGATGAAAAGTTGAAGAATTTGTATAAGAAGATTTGATGAAATAGTCATAATATTAGACGTGGGGAGTGGGAGGGTTATTTTTTAATCAATTTTATATAATTTAATTTAATAATAGTAATTATAGATAGAGAATAAAACGATAATCAAATTATTTAGATATTTAAAATCTCAAAATTATTTGAGCTAAGACCATGAAATTAGTTGCATCTAAGAGACTCCATTAATGGAGGTATCAATTTTTTCCTAAAGATTACGGATAGTCCAAATAGATTCGGGTCGAAAAAATGGTATTGTTCTTCTTCGTTTTTTTGATAGGCTCTCCACCTTCAACGGATTTGAATATACAGCCATTGAATTTCTGTTGGGAAAACAGAGTATACACGTAAGTGTAATTTGTATATCTATAAGGAGTGGTTTACACTTTGAATGGCCACCATTCTTCCTTCATAATCAATCTACATTTGTTCTTCCCCTAAACTAAGAGAAAACTCAACCCATCAATGTTCCCTTTTTTCCTTTTCTTTTCTTCTTCCCCAAAAAGAAAATCTAAAAGAATCGGAGTGAGAAAAAAATAATATTAATAAACACCCAGAATTGTTAAAAAGCCCCCAAACAACCTGCAACACCATTGTTCTCTCCATTTTCCCCCTTTTTTTCAACAGTGGTGTTTGCGGGTAATTTTCTTTTATTTTTTTTTGTCTAAATTTAGTTTTTTTTTTTGAGTTACCTATTGAATTTTTTTGCTTCTTTTTCTGGTTGATTGATTGATTGATTGATTGATACTGTATGTTTTGTTAATTTGAGGAATATGCAACATAACATTTTTGCAACGATGCGTAGTTTGAATATGATTGAAGGATGTAAAGGAACACAGATTTATGCTTTTAATCAATCTGGGAAAACCACAACTAATGGTTATGGTGGGGTTGGTGAGAAATTTCTACAACATCTCCATGAGAGGGTAAATTCTGTTAGGTCAAAGTCTAATAGGAATTACCAAGCTATGCAACCCAAAGATAATGCTGTTTTAGTGGAAGCTTTAGCTAGTTATGGCATACCCCAAACTGATTTTATTGAACCCCAGATTGAATCTTATTTGAAATCTGTTAATTTTGTGGAGACGTTAGCTGATGTTTATCGTAGGATGAAGGGTTGTTCTGAGTTTGAGATATCAGGGATGTATCTTGAACAATGTGCAATATTTAAGGGGTTATCAGATCCTAAGTTATTTAGGAAGTGCTTAAAGTCGGGTAGAGAACATGCTGTTGATGTGCATTCTAAGGTTGTGCTTTCCGCGTGGTTGAGGTTTGATAGAAGAGAGGATGAGCTTATTGGTGTATCGGCTATGGATTGTTGTGGGCGAAGTATTGAATGTCCGAGGAGTTCTTTGGTGTCAGGGTATAATCCTGAATTAGCTACTGATCCTTGTTCGTGTCACCAGAGACCTGTACAAGATGAGGATACTGAAGTTTTCGTTGGAGATGAGGAATGTTCGACATCAATTAGTCATGGTTATGAGGAGGAAGATTATGATATGTCATTTTGCATTGGGGAAGAAGAGGTTAGGTGTAGGAGATTTAATATGGCTTCACTTTCGAGGCCATTTGAAGTGATGTTGTATGATGGTTTTATGGAGTCTCGAAGGGAGAAGATAAATTTTTCACAGAATGGGATTTCTGCAAAGGGGATGAAAGCTGCTGAGATGTTCAGCAGAACGAAAAGTGTGGAGTCTTTTGATCCAGAAACTGTCTTAGAGCTCCTATCATTGGCCAACAAGTTTTGTTGCATTGAAATGAAGTCTGCTTGTGATGCTTATTTAGCATCATTGGTTTTTGATATGGATAGTGCTATGTTACTAATTGAATATGGGCTGGAGGAGACCGCATATGTTCTCGTGGCAGCTTGCTTGCAGGTGCTATTGAGGGAACTTCCAAATTCAATGCACAACCCTAACGTTTCAAGGCTCTTCTGCAGTTCAGAGGGTAAGGATAGATTAGCTTCTGCAGGGCATGCTTCGTTCTTGCTATATTATTTTCTGACCCAGACAGCTATGGAGGAGGACATGAAATCAAACACAACTGTAATGCTCTTGGAAAGACTGGGAGAATTTTCAAGCCTAGGCTGGCAGAAACAGCTTGCATTCCACCAGCTAGGTTGTGTGATGCTTGAAAGAAAAGAGTATAAAGATGCTCAGAAATGGTTTGAGGCAGCTGTTGAAGCTGGTCATGTTTATTCCTTAGCTGGCATTGCCAGAGCCAAGTACAAGCGCGGCCATATGTATAAGGCATATAAGTTGATGAACTCCCTCATATCTGACTGTACACCTTGCGGGTGGATGTATCAGGAGCGATCCCTGTATTGTCATGGCAAGGAAAAGACGATGGACTTGAGTACTGCTACTGAATTGGATCCAACCCTTTCTTATCCATATAAATACAGAGCTATGTCAATGGTTGAGGAGAATAGAACTGAGGCAGCTATTTCTGAGATCGACAAAATAATTGGTTTCAAGGTCTCTCCTGACTGCCTTGAGCTTCGTGCTTGGTTCTTAATTGCCTTGGAAGACTACGAAGGGGCTTTAAGGGATGTCAGAGCGTTGTTGACTTTGGATCCTCAGTACGTGATGTTCCATGGGAAATTGCAAGGTGATAAATTGGTGGAGCTGCTATGCCATACTGTTCAGCAGCGTAATCAGGCTGATTGCTGGATGCAACTATATGACAGGTGGTCCTCTGTAGATGATATTGGTTCCTTAGGTGTTGTTCACCACATGTTGGCCAATGACCCTGGGAAGAGTCTCTTACTGTTCAGGCAATCCCTCCTTCTTTTACGGTATGATTAAAGTATATATTTAGTTTTTTATTTGCCATTGGCAATCATTCCATCAGCTGCATGTTACATTGCTGGCTGTCTACATTGAGTCACTTTAAGAAACTTGAAGCTCTTAACGTTTACATCAATTGATTAACCATAAAATGTGTGCAGTTATTTTTTTGTATCGGTATTTGAACAATCTCTAAATGATCGATTAAAGTATGATCTCACTACTCTATGTTAAAACAATTTTCTAGATCATAACTCTCAGTTCATCGTAACAACTTTGCATCAGGCAGTTGTCTTCTCATGCATGAGTAGCTCAAGTTGAATACCTGGCTGGAGTTTTAAGTAATGTTCTATTGTACTCCATAAATTCTGTAAGACTGATTTGCAGTTTTATTACAGATTGAACAGCCACAGAGCTGCAATGCGTAGTCTGAGAGAAGCCCGGAACCAAGCTACCACCGAATATGAAAGGCTAGTCTATGAAGGATGGATACTATATGACACAGGTTATCGTGAAGAAGCTATTTCTAAAGCTGAACAGTCCATCTCAATCCAGAGATCATTTGAAGCCTTTTTCCTAAAAGCATATGTTTTATCAGAAACAAATTCAGATTCTGAGTCATCATTGTATGTGATACAACTGCTTGAGGAAGCTCTTAGATGCCCTTCAGATGGTCTTAGGAAAGGCCAGGTGAGTACTCCTTGCAGGAATATGCAAATACATAATGTTTAATGAACCAGAATATTCACTCAAAAGGTTACATACTCATGCAGGCTCTGAGTAATCTGGCAAGTATCTATGTAGATGTCGATAAGCTAGACAATGCAATTGATTGCTACGTGAATGCCTTGACAATTAAGCATACACGAGCCCACCAGGGCCTGGCACGTGTTTACCA
Source organism: Solanum pennellii (assembly GCF_001406875.1). Taxonomy (NCBI): domain Eukaryota; kingdom Viridiplantae; phylum Streptophyta; class Magnoliopsida; order Solanales; family Solanaceae; genus Solanum; species Solanum pennellii. The sequence continues at coordinate 76,044,547 of NC_028646.1, read as the reverse complement.
CCTCAAAAATCAGAGGAAAGCCGCATATGATGAGATGACAAAGTTGATTGAAAAGGCAAGCTACAATGCATCAGCTTATGAGAAGCGTTCTGAATATTGTGATCGTGAATTGGCAAAAAGTGATCTTACAATGGCAACAAAGTTAGATCCCCTCAGGACATATCCATACAGATATAAAGCAGCTGGTAAGTTGCATCTTTTCATGCCATATGCAGTGAGGTGGAGTCTTGTTGATTGTGGTCCTAGGCGGCCTGTCTAGTTGCTTTTGTCCTATGTAATGGCATATAACTTTTTGTGCATGCTTACATATGAGTTTTCTTGTGTGGGCTATAGGTTGGTATACATATTAAAAAAAGAGAAAGATATTATTGAAATCCACTTGATTTCTGTCCCTTAACATGTGTAATGACAAAAAGTTAACTACTTGATCAACCAAATCTTTCTTCAATTGGCGCACCATCATTGTTGTTTGATTAAAAAAGAATGCATCTTGTACAACCTAGTCTCCGTGCTACAAAGTGGACATATTTGGTAGCAGAGAAGAAATGTTGCTACTGAGGGAACTTCAATTGGCTGATGGGAGAAGCGACTTAAGTCTTTTGGCTGTTTTACTTGAAAATCGGACTAATGTCTTAAAATATGGTCACTTTTACTTTGTTGCCAAACATAAATAAATATTTTTGCATCAGAATCTGAGAAATGAAATCTGAGAAGTAAGATCATGCAAGAGATCATTTCTGCTACTTGCAATCTTTATATCTCTTAGTTGATTGATTGGCTAGAGAAGTAATATCCTGTATTTGTATTTTCAGTTCTAATGGATGACCATAAGGAATCTGAGGCAATTTCAGAGCTAACAAAAGTCATAGCTTTCAAGCCCGACTTGCACCTGCTCCATCTTCGAGCAGCTTTTCATGACTCGATGAATGAGCCTACATCTACCATTCGAGATTGTGAAGCAGCACTGTGTCTTGACTCTAGCCATGCAGATACACTTGAGCTTTATTCAAAAGCACGACAACGATCTAATGAATAACGATCAATGTGAAAGAGCAGATAAAATCATTGGCTTCTTCAGGATTGTTATTTTTTGGACAGTCAGTCACTGACTCACTTCTGCCTAAATTCTTTTAAGGTGCACACAGGGCCAATACTAATTCATGTGATGATCCACTTCATTTATGCTTAAAGGAATTCAGATGAGACTTCCAATGACCGCAGCAACAAAAATCTTAAAAGAAAAGAAGAGTTAGAAATCAAAATCGTGATGGGAGGAAAATACTGAAAAGATGAAAAAGTGAGGGAAGTTGTAAATACAAATGCATTCTAACTCGAAATATTTTTGAACTTCATTGTGCAGAATGCTGCTGATTATGTTTGTAACACTGCAAAGATACGGTTCCTTCTGTATGTACATTGAACTGCAGCATAGTATGAATGTCTGGTACTCTGCTCAGTCAGAGTTTTTCCAATGTGATGATACAATGAACTTAATTGTTTTTTTTTGTTTCTCATCCGGTGTCCCTACCCATTGGAGTTCGACTAATCCAGACACGTGCTGGGTAGCCCTCCCTATTTTTCCACACTCAGGGCTTGAAGCCGAGACCTTTGGTTAAGGGGGGAGCAACTCCATCCACTGCACCACATCCTTTGGTGCTCTCAACAACAACATACCTAGTGTAATCCCACAAATTGAGTCTTTTTGAGGATAAAATATATGCAAACTTTACCACTCGACATAGTATAGTATGTTCATCCTTATTGCAGTACTAACCAAACAAAAAGCTAGATTACACCAAATATTTTGTAACATATTTCTCCTCTATTTAACCACTTCAAATCGGTTTCTCTTTTCGCAATCATTTCATATAATCTCAACAATAATTCAGATCCAAGTATAAATTATGCTCAAGATTGATGATTATTAAAATAAAATCTCACAATGAACTATATAGCTTGAGATAATCCATATACATGAAGCCATGCTACAATAATCTAAACAATGAGTAGAAATATATATGTAAACTGAGGTTTGTATCTATGTTTTTTTCACAAAAGGATGGAGGACATTCTTGTATTGAGGATGGTCCCAATCCAAAGTTTTCCATGATTTTTCACTCATTCTAATATATTCAAGCTCTGGTGGAGCTGATGGCTGCCCATTTCGAAGAGGAAGAGTAAATGGAAGTCTCTTTAGCTTCCCACATAACGAAACTGTTACACGTTGAATAGAACCACAAGTCATTCTTCCCTTGTATATGCTCTTGAGTTCTGGCAATGCATGTAAATAAAGCATCTGCAACTTTGGTAGAACAATAGTAGGCGATGATGAGGCAGAGCTCGCGCATTGTTTAACTTGTTCTTCTTCATCATCTGCTATTATCTCTTCCATTTCATCGCAGATCCTTACAGTAATTTCTGTGAGATTTTGGAGGTATTGCAGCAGCCACTTAGGGATTAACTTCTTCATTTTATCACAGAACGAAACTTCAAGGCACCGGAGATGGGAAAAGGTTCCAAGAGGAGGCAAAGGTTCTCCTAATTCCAACTTACAAAGACTACTGAACTCTTTTAAGCAATGCAGAACCAATCTCTCAAGAGTTTCGAGTGTATTACAAGTAGACATGAGTCCCTGATGTCTCGTTGAGCTACAATTCGATGTCCTAATTAGGAACTCTATCCCATTGCATCTTCCAATTTTAATTAGCCTCAAGTCTTTGGTCTGAATCAGAGATGGAATAGCATCTAACAAGCTATTACCCAACGTACGAAAATCACATTCTGAAATAAGCAACTCCTGAATGTTTACTGGTAGAAGAGTCACATTTCGCGCTTCATCTACTATCTGGTCATAGCGTAGCATCTCTACGCTGTCTCCAGTGACAAGAAGATGCCTTAGAATCACCTGTTCAGCGTAAAAGGTCAAATCATAAGAAAGATGATCACTCTCCAAAATTGGCTCGGAAGAACTTTTTGTATCTAAAGCAATTACAAAGGAACTCGGCTTCCCCCAACGCTGTTGATGTTTGACAAATCCATTAAAACTACAAACATCAACAAACTTTCCATGAAATACCTCTAGTTGTCTCATCCCTACTAAGTCTTCCACTCGTACGACAAAAGGAATCGAGAGGAATTGAAGATTAGAGAGCTTAGCTAAAATATCTACAGCTGGTTTCTTAGATAGTGTCTTTGGAACTCTTTCATCTCTTGTCATGTCCAAGCATCTTAATTTAACTAAGCTTTCTAAACCTTGGGGCACTTCCTGGATAATTGTGTGGAAAAGGTCTAACTCAATGAGGTTCTTGAGATTTTTCAATGATGGAACAAATCTAAGTCCATAGCAACGTCGTAACAACAATGCAGAGAGACTTACTAGATTTGACACAGAACTAGGCAGCTGATGTATCGCGGTGTAGCTTAAATCCAAAACACGTAGACCAGGCATCTGCACGAAAAAGGGATCGATAACTTGACTCAGACTGCAATTTCCTTGCAATAACAAAGTTGTAAGTTTCGGACATATAGAGGATAATGGCTGTGAAATTTTGCTTATATCATTATTCATCAAAGAAACCTTGTCTAAGTCCTCTGTCCATTCTTGCTCCCCTGGTATTTCGCTCAATTGTGCTCCTGTTCTCACCATCAAATTAATTTCATCTCTTGCAATTCGCAACGCCATCTCTCTCACTAAATCATGCATCTGTTGGGAATTAAACACACAACACACACAAATAATCTAGAGAAAAGAGAAACGGAACACAAACGGGACACACAAGAATTTAACGTGGTTCGGTTTCCCTACTCCACGACTGTAACAGGAGGATTTTATTTCACTTGTGCTGCTCTAGAATTACAAATACAAGGATCATATTTATAGGAAAGCCAAATGGTTAACCTAGGGTTTCAGTAATGGGTCGGGCCGGCTCACAAGCCTCCACAAAGCCCAACAATCTCCCACTTGGAGGCTTGAAGAATTTCAACTGTCATCCACTTAGAACACTTGTATGTCTAGTAATCTTTTTCAACTCTCTCCTGCTACAGCGGCCTTCTCATCAGTCAACTGAAAGGCCCGTTGAAGCTCCCCGAAGCTTCAACACATCAGTCACGGCTGAAACTGCCCTTGACTCGTCCTCGGTCCCTACCGGCTCCCACTTGAGACACGAACTGCCGGATCCTAGAACT
>NC_028646.1:76003117-76038059 GCF_001406875.1 Solanum pennellii | reverse complement strand
GAACACAAACGGGACACACAAGAATTTAACGTGGTTCGGTTTCCCTACTCCACGACTGTAACAGGAGGATTTTATTTCACTTGTGCTGCTCTAGAATTACAAATACAAGGATCATATTTATAGGAAAGCCAAATGGTTAACCTAGGGTTTCAGTAATGGGTCGGGCCGGCTCACAAGCCTCCACAAAGCCCAACAGCATCCTCACACATCGAGATCCATTTCCATTCACGACACTTTCTAGTAGGCACGCCCTTTCCAATTTGTTCAATACTGCATAGCCTTGGTCAAGTTCTGCTTTCCTGCTGTTCCTTTTGACAAGTAACTCTTCCACTATGAGAAGGCGAACCAATTCATCTCTCCGAATTTTGTAGTCTTCAGGGTATAAGCAACAATAAAGTAAACACTTTTGTAGTTTTGGATCTCTCAGTCTGTTATAACTACACTGGAGAATCGGAAACACATCATTGTTCATATCCTCCATTTCCATACAAGAGTTTGTGAATTCTTCAAACGCATCCCTCCATTCAAAAACATCGTTAACTCCTCTCATACTTGCAGCCATAGTTATTATCCCCAGTGGCAGTCCATCACATTTCTTAGTCATTTTCTTCGCGATTTCTTCTATCTCCATCGAAAGATCTCCCCATTGACAACCAAGTGTCTTGATGAATAATTCCCATGATTCAGTCATTGAAAGAGTTTCCACTTTTACTTTCTTCTGACAGCCAATCTTATCACACACCTCAGACGATCGACTAGTTATGATCATCTTACCTCCACCAATTTCCAGTGGAATTCCCATTTTTGTTACATCAAATATGTTCCATACATCATCCAATATGAACACAAAGCTTTTCTTCCTCTTCAAACTATGGAACAACTTTGCTGTCCTCTTCTTGTCATCATCCTCACTCGAAAGGTCTAGACCGATGGTATTAGCAATATTGTTTTGAATTCTAGAAATGCTAAAATCTTGTGATACAGTAATCCAGTAGACATTACCCGAAAATCTTGATTCTTTGAGGAGATGATCATGTATATGCATTGCAAGAGTCGTTTTCCCCACGCCTCCCATACCGTAAATGCCAATACTTGAAACTTCATTCAACGACGTTAACACCTTTCTTAGACTCTCCACAAATGCTTCACCTTTCAAGTTTTTCATCACCAACTGTTGCATCTTCTCTTCATTCAAATGAAGCAAAATTCCTTCAGAAAATTTACCTTGATCTAGGAGATATTCCACTTCATCATGTATTTTATCAGCACGATTTGACAATCCAATGCGCGAAAAGCTAGAACACTGTTCTACTTCTTGCTCAAAGCATTGAAACTCATTTTCTAGCTTTTGTACACTACTCAGCCAATTTTCAACCTCTGTCTTCCGTCTTTTACTCGAATGGAGCTCTGCATCCTTTACCTCATCCGCGATATCCTTCCTTCGACTAATCAACACTTCCATCTTTCTTTTTACTGTTTCTAGTTTTTCCTCAAGTCCCATGTATGGATCCCATACATTTTCTTTGAGGATTGATAATGCCTCAATCACCATACTACTAACAAAACACAGGGGCGGAGCCACTATATAGTAGTTACAAGTCGACAGAATTCAGTAACTTTGACTCAAACCTTGTATTTGTATCAAAAATTTCAATCTACTAGAACTCAAATAAGCAAAAAAGAGGTATGGTTTAAAACTCATAACATGACAATCCTGACTCCGACTGTACATTAAAAGTCTAAAACATTGAAAAAAAATCTCCTCAATTATTGTGCCAATACTAAATTAATTGAACTATAGGTCAACTCAATCTACATTGATTACTTTATGTTGATGATATTAGTTTGTTACAAAAAGAAGTTGACATATCACATAAAGAATACCATGAGGTACCAATTTTAAGATAGAATACTAAGATCAACATTGTCATTAGTGAATAATTTAAACAAGTTTCTTCCAAAACATACTGCTTTAATTAGAAAAAATTAATGGTGGAGTGTGACTTTAAAATTGTGAACAAGTATACGGGTATCAAGTTACTATTTAAGTAATATAATGTACCTTCTATTTCCTGAAGCCTAAATAATAATATCATGACCATGTAATAAAGAAAAAGGATTTCAAAAGTCAGTTCCTTCCAAGCATACCACTTAAAATATATCATATTAATTAGTTATATGTATTTGCCTCGATAAATCGTAAAATATTAGATCATGTTCTAACTAAAGTTAAAGGAGGTTATTGAAGGGCTAAGGTTGAGAGCTAAATCTTATTTTCAAATGTTTCTCTCTGAATGTACAAACTTCTGCTTGTGAGGATGACTGTCGAGCTGAATAATTTTAAAATGTTCATTCTACTCTTATATCATTAATTTTTATTTTTTGTACTTCTTTAAAATTATGATACTTCTTTTTTATAAAAAATCTATGTAATAAATTTACCTGTAAAACGAGTTACTTTTAGGATGAAAAAAAAAGTGAAAGTACTACTTGGCGGCTCCTTTTTTTTTTTCCATTCACAAAACATAATTGATTATAGATTACATAACTTACATTTCCTTTACACAATTGTATTGTATCTATTACTCGTTAGATTAAGTTAATGATANCCCATTCTCATAGGAAGCGACCTACTTCCACACATCACATAGGTGAAATCTGTCGAGAGTGTTCCTGTAAGATTAACACTCCACCCATACGGGCTACAGATATTCATTAAGAGTGTTATCAACTCAACTTTCACAAACTACAGGATACAATGCACTCACATCATAGGGAGGGAAAAAAATAGTGCATTTTTCACAACAAGTCATCATATGATTAGTTTTTCCCTTTGAACCTGGTTATAGGATCTCTAGTCCCCAGGTTGGGTTTCCTCATATATGACTCAAGGATTTGTAGGCTTCAATCCCATCCCCCTCGATGTACTCCAGACCTTTTCTCTTGTTAAGGCCTTTGTAAAAGGATCTGCAAGATTATCACAAGATTTGACATAATCAACATTAATGGTACCATTTGTCAAATACGATCTTACATTACTGTGTTTCCTCCTTATAGGTCTGGATTTACCGTTGTAATAACGATTTTGAACTCTACCAATTGCAGCGGTGCTATCACAATGAATTAAAATAGGAGAAATTGGTTTATCAAAATAAGGAATTTGAAACAATAAATATCTTAACCAATTCGCTTCCTCACTAGCTGAAGCTAAAGCAATTAGTTCAGCCTCCATGGTAGAGTTAGCAATTATAGTTTGCTTTTTTGATCTCCAACAAACAGCACCACCACCTAAAGTAAAGACATAACCAGTTGTAGAACAGGAATCACCTGACAAAGTGTTCCAATCCGCATCACAAAAGCCTTCAAGTACAGCAGGATATTTTTTATAGAACAAACCACAATTTTTCGTTCCAATTAAATATCTCTTAACTCTTGTTATAGCATACCAATGTTCATTACCTGGCTTGCTTGTAAACTTGCCAAGTACTCCTAGTGCATATGCAATATCAGGCCTAGTGCAATCAGTCACATATCTCAAACTTCCGATTATACTAGCATATTCCTTTTGATTTATTACATCATTTTCACTTTCAACAGGAAATAAGTGAACACTTGAATCAAAAGGAGTAGCAACATGCTTGCAATCATGAAAGTTATATTTTTTCAAAATTTTCTCAACATAATGTGACTGGTCAAGGAAAATCCCCTCACATGTTCTTGTTATTTTTATTCCAAGAATAAAATTTGCCTCACCAAGATCTTTCATATCAAAATGGCTTCTAAGAACATTTTTAGCTTCATCAATAACATTCATGTTAGAGCCAAAGATCAACAAATCATCAACATATAGGCAAATGATCACATGTGAATTATTCCAAGACTTATGATATATGCACTTATCACACTCATTTGTTTTAAAATCATTTTCAATCATGCAGGAATCAAACTTTTCATGCCATTGCTTTGGTGCCTGTTTCAAGCCATATAGGGATTTAGTAAGTTTACATACTTTGCTTTCTTGGCCTGCTTCAACAAAACACTCGGGTTGGTCCATATAAATTTCTTCATTTAGGTCTCCATTTAGAAAAGCAGTTTTTACATCCATTTGATGAATTTGCAAATCAAAAATTGCAGCCATAGCAACTAAAAGTCTAATGGATGTAATTCTTGTTACCGGAGAAAAAGTATCAAAAAATTCTAGGCCTTCTAGTTGTTTAAAACCTTTTGCAACTAGCCTAGCCTTGTATTTATCAATAGAACCATCCGGTTTCAACTTTTTCCTTAAGACCCATTTGCAACCAATTGTTTTACAACCCGGTGGTAAATCAACTAACTTCCAAGTTTTATTAGAAATTAGAGATTCCATTTCATCATTTACAGCCTCTTTCCAAAAAATAGAATCATGTGAAGATAATGCTTCTTTCAAAGTTAGAGGGTCATTTTCAACATTAAACACATAAAAATCAGGACCAAACTCTTTTTCTACTCTAGCTCTTTTACTTCTTCTTAACTCAAAATCAACAACTTCTTTATTTTTCAAAGTTGAAGTAGAAGAACTAGGTAGTGACAAAATATTTTGTTCAATCCTTTGACCCCCACTATTTTTAGTATCAAAAGGAAATTTATTTTCATGAAAAATAGCATCACCAGATTCTATTACAATATTATCTTCAAGATTAAAAAATCTATAGGCTGTACTATTTGAAGCATAACCAAGAAAAGCACAAGTAGTAACTTTCTTACCCAACTTTGTAATCTTGGGATCCATTAGCCTCACAAAGGCTAGACAACCCCAAACTCTTAGATATCCCAAACTTGGCTTGTAACCTTTCCACAATTCAAAAGGTGTCAATTTAGACTTTTTATGAGGCACACGATTCAACACATAACAAGCAGTTAAGATAGCTTCACCCCAAAAATTTAAAGGTGCATGTGACTCAATAAGCATGGCATTAGTCAATTCAACCAAAGTTCTATTTTTCCTTTCTGCTACTCCATTAGACGAAGGAGAGTAAGGAGGAGTAGTTTCATGAATTATTCCCAATGATCTAACAAAAGAATTAAACTCATTTGATTCATATTCACGGCCTCTATCACTTCTAAATCTTTTTATTTTTCTTCCAAACTGATTTTCAACCTCATTGAGATAAGTTTTGAAATTTTCAAAAGCATCACTTTTATTTTTCATCAAGTAAACATATGTAAACTTAGAAAAATCATCAATGAAAGTGATAAAATATCTATTACCTCCACGAGTTAGAATTCCACCAAGTTCACAAATATCAGTATGAACTAATTCTAACAAATCAGTTTTTCTTTCAACTTGAAAATGAGGCCTTTTAGTGATCTTGGCTTTACTACAAGCCTCACACTTTTCAAAATTCTTTTTAACCATTGGGATTAATCCTAAACTACTCATGATTCCAACATAACGATCATTAATATGACACAAACGAGCATGCCAAAAATTAGTAGAAGAAAGCATATAAACAGAAGTAGAAGTTTTATTCATTTCAACATTCAACTTAAACATCCCATCACATGCATACCCCTTCCCCACAAAAATACCTTTCTTCACTATTACATATTGATCAGATTCAATAATCTGTTTAAAGCCTGCTTTATTAAGAAGAAAACTAGACATCAAATTTTTTCTCATAGAAGGAGTATAAAGTACATCTTTCAATGTTAATATCCTTCCAGAAGTAAAACACAATTCAACATCTCCCTTTCCAAGCACTTGAGTAGTGTGAGCATCACCAAGCATGATGGTTTTGGGCTCCTCAAAATGAGTATATTTTTTAAACCAGTCTTTGTCATAACAGACATGACGGTTTGCACCAGAATCAGCCCACCATCCATCAACATTCTCAACCATGTTTATGTCGGTAATCACCGCCACAAAAGGTTCTTCGGTAACGTTTGCCTGAGGGTTAGGACCACGTTTCCGGAATCTGCAAAATCGAGCAATATGCCCACTCTTGCCACAAACAAAGCATGGTCCCTTTTCTTGAACTTGTTGATTTTGTGCTTGGTGATTTTCACCATTATTTTTCTTGGGAGGTCTACCATTATTTTTCTTGAATTTTTTCTTCTTAGGCTTTAAAGAAGTATTTTTGTGAGTTTCAGGAGTAGCATTATTCGAAGTAATTAAATTTACCTTCGATGTGATGTTGTTCTCTTCTGTTTGTAAAAGTGCATCTTGGCCCCTTGCTTCTTCTTCCATGCGGTTTTTCATTATCAAGGTTTCAAGAGAGGTTTCCTTTTGTTTGTGGCGCATAGTTTTTTGAAATTCCTTCCAAGAAGGTGGAAGTTTATCCACTATGCCACAAACAATAAGGTTATCTCCAATTTTAACCTCTTCGGACCTAAGCTCTCCAACAATCATGATGAAGTCTTGAGCTTGATCTACCACTGATTTGTTGTCCACCATTTGGAAACGAAAAAATCTACTAGCTGCATATTTTTTCGCTCCAGCCTCTTCGGTATCATACTTACTCTGCAATGCCTTCCAAATTTTCTTTGCACTAGAGTAAGTTCTATCATAATAATCATAAAAATTATCAGATAGACAATTAAGAAGATAATACCGACACTTATAGGAATCACCATCGTACTTTTCCACTTTCTCTAGATGAGAAATAGTTTCATCATCATTCATAGTGGTGATGTCTTCTTTATTTGGATTCTTCTCAGTTAATACATAAGAAACATTGAGAAGACTTAAGTAGAAAAGTACTTTACCCTTCCATCTCTTGAAATGGTTACCATTGAACCGAAATGGCTTGTTAAGATCTCCCATCTTGACATCCGCGGTTTTTTCAATTGTAGCCATCTTGAATCTCCTTAAAATTGTTAGTGAAAAAACTTACAAGATAATAAAATTGCAAGATTACAATTGAAAATAAAATGAAGAAAGTAATCTCTTCAGGCTGAGGCGCGGATATCTCGCTCTCTTTAAGGAGATTCAAGCCCACTGCAGCAAATGTTTTCACCGGTCCAGCAGTAGTCCTCTTTGACTTGTCCCCTCCAAGATACAACAGCCTTCACAAAGTATAACTCAACAACTCTGGACAAGAGTTGAGTCCAAAGCTCCACAAAAAAGAACACCTCCCTTCAACTAATAAGAACTCTCTTTTAGACTAACTCTTTCACTCTTTGTTTTCTCTTGTGATTTGTGTGTATCCCAAACTAAATGAACACCACCAGTATTAATACAACAAGAATTCTTCCTAGCAATGAATAGGAAAATGATGGGGGTAGTAAATAGTGAAGATAATGGCCTTAGGAGTTTCATAGGTTACATAGGTTACAATAGGAGTTACATAGGTTACAAAGAGTAATGGAGGAATTAAGAATGAAATAAAGTGATGGATAACCAATGCTAATGGATGATGTAGAAGTTATCCATTCCAATGTTTATTGGAATGTTTTTATCTCACAATGAATTCAACCAATAAAGCCAAAAGTAATGGCATTACATGGCTACCAAGTCAAAGATGAATAGCATGATTAAATTGGTAGTTTAAAACACAAATGCCTACCAATGGTCATTCTTATAACTCCAAAATAAAGCAATTTAATATGTTAAATATTAATATTAAAATGCTAATAACCTAACAATAAGTGATGTATGCTTTGACATTTAAAGCTTGACAGGTCTTTTTGGTCGATTTTCAGTTGATTGTCTTAACCTATTGATTGAGTGAGTTGGAGAAGAAAGTTTTAGCTAGCGTTTGACCATAGATTTCCAAATATTCTTGACAAATATTATTTGGATAAGCTTAACTAGNCCCCCCCCCCCCTTCCTCCCTAAAACTCATACTTTTTTGTGCACACTTTGTATTAACGCACTTCACCTAAATTTCGTGCAAGAAGTTAGTCCAGTGTGAGGCAGTCAAGTCTCACTCAACTAAGCCCTTTCGCAGACTAGTGTGACGTCCCATCACAATTTCAGCCTGATTTCGCGTCCGGATAGGGGCAGAACGTTCTAGAGTTGTGCGGAGGACTTTAGAACCTTTTGGAAGTCTCAAGAAGGCTAGGAAAGGTCCCAAAGCATTGTAGAATTCTCTAAAAAGGGGATCAAAGTGTAAATATTTTAGGGACTTGTAAAGTAAATATTAGTTGCACTTTAGTCTCTAGAAAGTAGTATAATAAAGGTGTCCTTCATTTGCAAAGGATCAAGCAAGTTGTAAAGTATTCTCCAAGCATAATACATAGCCTTCTTCAAAAACTCTCTTTCTCGTTCTTTCTAAGTCTTTCCAAGCATTCTCTTAGCGTTCCAAGTCGTAAAGGCTTCCTTGAAGTTACAAGATCTTGAAAAATTAGTGAGTGAGTCATCGAGTGCCGCACGAAGTCTTAACAAGTACTCTAAATCCGTGACACTAGTCTGCCTAACGTTTTAAGGACGTTTTACTGTTTTTGCCTTCGAATATTTTTCAGAAGTTCAATAAGGAAATGAACACATAAACATACGGGCCAAACCCAGCCTTTATATTAATAATCAAAACAAATACAAAGCACTCACTCGTTGGAACAACATTCTGTCCAACTTCGACTTCAACTTTGACTTAGGCACAATTACAAGTCGATTGTTGTCTTTGACACCCTTTTAAAATCCTCAAGTTTTTCTAAGTGTCTTGGTGAAATTCCAGACTTACTCTTCCCTCTTTCACCTTTAGGTTAACAAGTCTATCCTCTCTTCCTATCCAAAAAGGTCCAATCACACAAGACTGTCAATTTATAGAACATGTGGTAGCTTTGTGTTCGCATTGCATAGTGTTGTGACACATGTTTAACACTTGTCAAATAGTCAGCCCACTAAATTATAATTCAGTTGACATCCCCCAACTGATAAGAAGCATTCAAATTTTGAATGCGAAAAGCATAACAAAGATACAACGAATCTGGACACAAATGGTTACAAAAAGGTAATCGCTGCATGTGCTTGGAATGTGACTTGGCTGACTGGATTCGGCCCTTTGCTGCATTTTCCCTCCATAATTTTGGCTCCGATACAATGCCTAGACATTGTATAGTCATTGTCTCATCAAAGTCCACCCGAATCCATCCACCCATTTCATGCCTGCGCACACCACAGACGCCTTGCCGCTGCTTTGCCTTGACCATGTTATCTTTTTGTTTACTCGTGTTATTCATTGTTTTCTTGCTGCGTTTCATTCACATTTGACTATGCTTCAATTTAGCTCAACTCGATTTTTCCGCAATTGACCAGACTGTGTTTTCGCATGCTAACTTCATCCACAACCAATGCTTATCAGTGTCCAAGCCATGTCATGACTTGTTGCCTTGCCAACGTCCATTTCATGTCTTGACAATGCCTTTCCAGCATTATTTGACCTTCAACCACCCAAGTTAGTGGTGTTTTTATATGCGTGTAGATATTTTATCTTTATTTTTAATTGTTTTTAAAAAAATATTCTTATTTTCTTTTTCTTGTATTTAAATTAAGTTAATACACATACTTTTTTGCCTTAATCTAAAACCTTTTTATTTTTTTACTTTCATTCATTGTTTTTTTCTCTTTTGTTTTTCTATTGATTTTGTTTACTCTTTTTTTTATTTTTTTGTAAATCCTTTTGATTTGATTTTAAATTTGATTCCAAATATTTTGTTTTAAAAATAATTTAATTTCGAAAGGATATCAAAATAAGTGTAGAAAATCAAATATAACATATAAATTGAACATTAAAATTATACTTTTTTAAAATTAGTTTTTGAAAAAAAATACACATAATTCTTTAAAAAATAATTAGAAGTGAAAATATGAAAAATTAATAGAAAAAAATAAAATTCTAAAGTGAGAAAGAAAATATAATATATATTTTAAAGAAAGAAATGAAAATAATTAAATACATATAAATTTTAATATCAATAAATGTGTGTACTACTAATTATAAAGTTTCACAAAGAAGATATATAAAAATCAAATTATTTTAGAAAGACTATACAATGAAACTCATTTGCACATAGAGCTCATTTTTACACATTCTTTAATGATGTTTAGGAAAAGTCTATATAGTGGAATACTTGTGGGAATTCACTTTATCACCATTTATGAAGTGTCTGAAAATGAAATTTGATATTGTATTTGGATTCCTACTTTGACATATTGATAGACGCCCATGTTATATGTCTCATTGTAACAACACTTTGTCCTCTATTTTTGTAGTCAAGATAATATGATTGGTGTTGAACAACAAATTTGACTGATTCAATCCATTCAATTCATCCTTTAGGACTTATCGTAACTTTCCATTACCATCGTCCTAGAGAATTTTTCTCATGGTGTACCAAAATATGAGTGACATTTCTCAGATCTTGGCAGCGTTTATAGTGTAATTTTGAAGAACTATTTGTAGAATTCTCAAGCACTCCGTGTTGTACAGTGATTATATTATACTGCTTGAGCAGTGGAATGCATACTTCAATTAAGCAATTTTGAAATAGTATTGTTGTCTCATCGAAAATAAAATATATCGTGTCATAAATTTCATAATCTCGATAAAATGACGATCTTTTTTGTATATAAAGTATCTTGATATCTGTCCAAACGGTATCATGTAGAATGAATCAAAATCTGCTTCATACTCTTAATGCAACTGCCTGATGCTTTATTGGTCCAGCATCATTCCTAAAAGTGATGTCTTGGGCTGTGAAGTCATCCTCAAGTATCCCTAAAAATTAAATTAGAGTGAAATATGCAATACACAATATAATAGACTTACCCATAATTGTAGTTTCATAAGTTTGGTTTTTGTCAATGAAGCTTATATTGCTATTATTATCGTAGTATTCATTTTTTCTCCGACTAAAATTATATTGATCTTCTTTTTAACAACTTGAATATATTCTTGATACGTGCCTTATTTAATTTTTATGTTGTGTTGCATGACATTATGATGTGGTGCTACTATAGCTTCAACTATTGTCCTTTAAGTCTCCGGTCCCATCTTGAGAAACAACCACATTTGATGTTTACTTTGAAAACATAAAACTATGGTTAATAATATTGCAACAACAAAAATGACATTATATTCCAAATTAATAGATATTGCAACCTAATAAAAGTAGTGTTTTTGCAATAATGTACACACAATAATTTATTATTTTTATTAGTAATTAACGTGATATACACGTGCAAAGTACGTACATTTAATCAAAATTGTTTTCTTCTAATTTAATAGTCACTTAGGTTTTGAAAATGATTTGAAGAATAATAATTGGTTGAAGATAAAAAATAGAAATAATATATGCATAATTTTATTGATTGATATAATACACGTACAAAGCACGTATACATTAAATTAGATACATGTGCAAAACACATACATTAAATTAGATGCACGTGCAAAGCACGTACATTAAATTTGATACACGTGCAAAGCACGTACACACCCAATGTTGCAATGGTATACGTTTGGTTGCCGTCATGAAGTTTTTTATTGCTCGTATTGTAGTATCCATTTTTTCTCCGATTAGCACTATGTTGGTCTTCTTTTTATCAATTTGAATGTATTCTCAATTCGCGTCCTGTTAATTAATCCTTAAGTAGTATTGTTTGACACTATGATCTAGCGCTACTAATATTGATACAGATATTGTTCTTAATTAAGGTAATATAGTTACAGATATTGTTCTTAATTATGGTCTCTTGTACCGTCTTGAGAAACAACAATGCTAGGTATTTCTATTAGCTAACTTTGACAACACAAAGCTATGCCTGATAACATAGTTGCAACAACAAACAATGATATTATATTCGACTTGTTTAAGGAAAAACTGATTGAAAACTATATATATCTCCTTTTTTCACCTTTATACTCATTTTTATGTTAATTATAACATTCTTATTTTATAAGAAACTAATTTTTATAATTAGCAGAGTTTTTTAAAAAGAAATTTATATAAATCAAATTATTGTAGAAAGAATATACATTGATATTCATTTACACGGAAAGCTTCTATTAACAAGTTTCTTGATGTTGTTTACGAAAAATCCAGATAATGTGGAAAATTATCAGAAATCCACTTGTCACCATTTATGAAGTGTCTGACACAATATTTGGATCCAAAGTGATTGATGTGTAAGTTACACGTCCTTTTTACTAGCAGTGGATCCAAAGTGATTGATGTGTAAGTTACACGTTCTTTTTACTAGCACTCGGTCCTTTATTCTTGTACTCAAGATAATATGGTTGGAGTTAAAAAAAACAAATGTTTGTAGATTCAATCAATTCAATATATCCTTTAGGATTCATCAAGTTGTCTACATAACTTTTCATACCACTGTCCTAGAGAATTTTTCTCATGGTCGACCAAAATATGTGTTGACATTGTTCTAATCTTACGTAGCCTTTATAGTGCAATTTTGAAGCATTATTCCAGTTGTAGAGTTCTCAAGCTCTTTGTGTTGTGCAGTGATTGTGTTATACTGCTTGAGCGGTGGAATACGTATTTCAATTAAGCAGTTTTAAAACGGGATCGTCGCGTCAAACAAAATAAAATTCATCCTACCATAAATTTCACAATCTCAATAAAATAACGGTTTTTTTTGTGTATAAGGTATCTTGATATCTGTCCAAACGATATCATGTCGAATGAATCAAAATCTGCTTCATACTCTTAATGCAACTGCCTGATGCTTTATTGGTCCAGCATCAACCTAAAAAGTGATGTCTTGGGCTGTGAAGTCATCCTCAAGTATCCCTAAACATTAAATTAGAGTGAAATATTCAATAGACAATATAATAGACTTACCCATAATTGTAGTTTCATACGTTTGATTTTTGTCAATGAAGCTTATATTGCCATTATTATCGTAGTATTCATTCTTTCTCCGATTAAAACTATATTGATCTTCTTTTTAACAACTTGAACATATTCTTGATACGTGCCTTATTTAATTTTATGTTGTATTGCATGGCATTATGATGTGGTACTACTATTGCTTCAACTATTTTCCTTTAAGTCTCCGATCCCATCTTGAGAAACAACCACATTTGGTGTTTACTTTGATAACATAAAACTATGGTTAATAACATTGCAACAACAAAAATGACATTATATTCCAAATTAATAGATATTTCAATCTAATATAAGTAGTGTTTTTGCAATAATGTACACACAATAATTTATTATTTTTATTATTAATTAACGTGATATACACGTGCAAAGTACGTACATTTAATCAAAATTGTTTTCTTCTAATTTAATAGTCACTTAGGTTTTGAAAATGATTTGAAGAATAATAATTGGTTGAAGATAAAAAATAGAAATAATATATGCATAATTTTATTGATTGATATAATACACGTACAAAGCACGTATACATTAAATTAGATACATGTGCAAAATACATACGTGCAAAGCACGTACGGTAAGTTAGATACACGTGCAAAGCACGTACACACCCAATGTTGCAATGGTATACGTTTGGTTGCCGTCATGAAGTTTCTAATGCTCGTATTGTAGTATCCATTTTTTCTCCGATTAGCACTATGCTGGTGTTCTTTTTATCAATTTGAATGTATTCTCAATTCGTGTCCTGTTAATTAATCCTTATCTAGTATTGTTTGATACTTGATCTAGTGCTACTAATATTGATACAGATAATGTTCTTAATTAAGATAATATTGATACAGATATTATTCCTAATTAAGGTCTCTTGTACCGTCTTGAGAAACAACAACTCTAGGTATTTCTATTAGCTAACTTTGACAACACAAAGCTATGCCTGATAACATAGTTGCAACAACAAACAATGATATTATATTCGACTTGTTTAAGAAAAAAACTGATTGAAAACTATATATATCTCCTTTTTCACCTTTATACTCATTTTTATGTTAATTATAACATTCTTATTTTATAAGAAACTAATTTTTATAATTAGCAGAGTTTTTTTAAAGAAGAAATTTATATAAATCAAATTATTGTAGAAAGAATATACAATGATATTCATTTACAAGTTTCTTGATGTTGTTTACGAAAAATCTAGATAATATGGAAAATTATCAGAAATCCACTTGTCACCATTTATAAAGTGTCTGACACAATATTTGGATCCAAAGTGATTGATGTGTAAGTTACACGTCCTTTTTACTAGCACTCGGTCCTTTATTCTTGTACTCAAGATAATATGGTTGGAGTTAAAAAAAACAAATGTTTGTAGATTCAATCAATTCAATCTATCCTTTAGGATTCATCAAGTTGTCTACATAACTTTTCATACCACTGTCCCAGAGAATTTTTCTCATGGTCGACCAAAATATGTGTTGACATTGTTCTAATCTTACATAGCCTTTTTAGTGCAATTTTGAAGCATTATTCTAGTTGTAGAGTTCTCAAGCTCTTTCTGTTGTGCAGTGATTGTGTTATACTGCTTGAGCGGTGGAATACGTATTTCAATTAAGCAGTTTTAAAATGGGATCGTCGCGTCAAACAAAATAAAATTCATCCTACCATAAATTTTACAATCTCAATAAAATTGACGAGCATTTTTTAGGTATCTTTATATCCATCCATACGACATCTATATAACGAAATAGAATTTGATTCTACTCTTAATGTTACTGCTTGATGTTTTATTGGTCTATCATCATTCCTAAAGATGATGTCTTGGGTTGTGAATCATGTACCCCTACAAATTAAATTAGAATATCAATAATTAATCAAAATCAATGAAATATGTAACACACTGTATAATATATAGAATTACACATTAGTGTAGTGTCATATGTTTGGATACTATCGATGGAGTTTCTATTACCCGTTATTATTTTAGTATCCATTCCTTCTTCGATTAAGACTATATTAATCTTTTTTTTAGCAACTTGAATATATTCTCGATATGTGTCTAGCTTAATCTTTATGTAGTATTGCATGATACTATGATGTAGTACTCCTAGTATATCTTGCTACAACTATTGTCCTTTAAGTCTCCGGTCCCATCTTTAGAAACAATCACGTTAAATGTTTATTAGCTAACGTTGACAACATAAAATTATTGTTGATAACATAGTTACAACAAACAATAACATTATATTCGAGATAGCTATTGCAAAAGCTGAAATTATCAATACAGTCACTGGAGGAAGAATATAAAAGGAACAAAAAAAAAATAGATGGTAGAAATTATCAGTAGTGGCTCCTATGTATAGTCGTTGTAATAATGGGACAAAGTAGTATTATATTTTGATGACAACACAAATAATACATTATTTGAAGAGAAAATGTAAAAATTGGAGTGGGTCACTACATGTTTCCTAATAGTAGTGCTTTTTTTTTTTGACAATAATAATGTAATATACACACAATAATTTATCATTTTATTATTAATCGTGATATACGTGCAAAGCATGTATATTTAATTGAATTATTAAATTTTTCTAATTTAATGATGACTTAGATCTTCGAAAATGATTTGGAGAATAAATAATTAATGTTAAAGGTAAAATATAAAAAAATATATGTATAATTTTATTGATTGACGTGAGACACATGTGCAAAATACGTGCACTAAACTAGACGCACGTGCAAAGCATGTACACACCAAGTCTTGCAATATTATACGTTTGGTCGTCATCGATGAAGTTTCTATTGCCCGTAACTATTGTAATATCCATTATTGGACATGTGAATAGAGATGCACGACGCCCTAGCGAGGAGGTGTAAGAGGTTGGATGTAGTAGGCATGAGGAGAGGGAGAGATAGGTCGAAAAAAGCATTGGGAAAAGGTGTTTAGATAGGACATGATGCAACTTCAGATTACCGAGAACATAAACTTAGAGAGGAGGGTGTGGAGGTCACGCATTAAGATAGAAGGTTAGTTGGTAGTGGAGTGTTGCCTTATTTTCTAGCGTTCATACTTGTTGATATTTCGTTGTACTAGCCATATTCTTGCAGTTCTAGTTTTTGATATCTATCATCAGCTTATTATGTTTTCGCTACTACGTACATTATTTCGTTATTTATAATCTTTTTTTGTAGGCTTTGCATTTTCTTCTACTTTATACGTGAAATTGTTGTACTTGAGCTTAATTTCTTTCGAAAATAGTCTCTTTACTTCTATGTGATAGTAATAATACTTACGTACACTCTATCCTACTCAAACTTCACTTGTGGAATTTCACAAATATGTTATTATTGTTATTGATATAGCATGAATATTTCTGCAAACCTATTTTACCAGTATATCGGTGAATTTATATCATCATGCCTCAAAAGGGTCTGTTAATTGGTAGATAGTCACAATCATGTGGCACAACTTTGATACAAAAGTTAGGGAAAAAAAAATCATGCTTCCCAAAATTGAGTGAAAATGTAACATGCGCTAATGCAACGGATATAGTAATGGAAGATTGATAAATCTACTAAAATTAATTTGATTGAACAAAACAAAGCAAATAATTAGGGAGTTTTAATATCTCTTATGATCACTCAATTGTGTATTTTTTTTTCTCATAAAGTCATTCAACTTTGATTTTTAATTCAAAAGTCACTTAACTATTAGTTCTTTTTTAAAAAGTCACTCAATTATAAGATCTTTTCTTAAATAGTCACTCAACTTTGGTTTTTTATTTCAAAAGTCACTCAACTATGAGTGTTTAACTTATAAAGTAACTCAATTATGAATGCTTTTACTTACAAAGTCACCAAATCTATTTAATTAAATATTTTTATTAAACTTACAAACATAAAATTTGTATTTCATACTAAAATTTTAAAAAATAAAAAAATATTCATTTAAATCATTGAATAATTCGATCCGTCAAAAATATAATATATTACCTTTTATTTTACTCCTTTTCTCCAATTGTGTGTGAATACAACGATCTTCGTGCATTGTTCATAAAATTTAGAAATTACAAAATTACTTTTTCAGTAAATTAAAATTTCTAGTAACAACGATACTCAATGAAGGAACAAAAAAAAAGTGAATGAAAAAAATGGCTTGAATTTGTTACTAATGTTTCTCCTACCATTAAGTTGATTAAGATTTGGTCTTGACATGTTTTTTTTATAGAAAAATTGGTCTTTACATGTTGATTTTAGAGTGCTAGAGTTAAATTAATTAATTGGTTTAAATGAATATCCTTTTATTTTTTTTGAAAAAAATGGTTAGAAATAAAAATTTCGTGTTAGTACATTCAAAAAATAATTAAATCATAAAATAATATATTTCCAATCGATCGGGTTATTAAATAGTTTAAATGAATATCAATTTATTTTTTATAATTTTAGTTAGAAATAAAAATTTCATGTTTGTAAGTTTTAATGAAAAAAATCAATTAAATAGATTGAACGACTTTGTAAGTGAAACTCATAGTTAAGTGAATTTTGAATTAAAAATCAAAGTTAAGTGACTTTATGAGAAAAGAAATCATGGTTGAGTGCTAAAAAAAGAACTCATAGTTGAGTGACTTTGGAAAATATCAAAGTTGTGACTTTCTAAGGAAATAGTACGTAGTTGAGTGACCATATGAGATATTAACTCAATAGTTAATTTATGCGAATTTGCATCATCTTTGTACATTACATATTTATTTTTTATTAATGATTTTATTTAAGTTTATTAATATTATAAGTAGAATAATTTTTTTTTTATGAATTTATTTAAATAATTCACATAATGTCACAGATTAAATATATCTAGTTGTTTAAATATACCTTTCCTCCAAAACATGAAATATGTGGAAAAGAAGAAAATAGCATCCTAGTTTATAACCCTACTAAATATGTTGTATATTTTGTGGTCAAAGAAGAACACATTATCTGTACCAAAAAAAAAGTTTATCCAACCTAATTTTACAATAGTATATATGTATGCATCATTGTATGAGACCAAAATAAGTAAATAAAAGGCTAACAATTTTTTAATACTAGGACTGGTCTAAAACAAAGTAATAATATCAGTTCAAAGTCGTTCAGGCTTTGTTTGTTACTTACTCTAACATGCCAAACATATTTTGGAATCAAACTTAGAAAACCAACACAGAGGTTGCAGCAGCAGCATAAAAAAGAAGAGACAGAAATTAACATATAAAAGTTGTAATTTTGAGCCCTCGAAATGGTTTCATGGTATATCGAACGTTCAAAGCCAATTATCTCACTAGAACTTTTCGATAGCTACTCCATCTCTCAGAACCTCGTAAGCTTCCCTACTTCGGGTTTTCTTCAACCCAGCTGTGAAATGAACCTTGGATTTTTCTGAAGAGATGGCAGTAACTTTTACCCACACCATCACCTTTGTTTTCATTCCTTCAATCTCGACTAGCTTTCCTTTTTCCAGATATCCAGTAACAGCTGTAGAGAAGCGTAATACAGATGAATCCTTGTAGCCAACTTCACATACAGATGGTATAAAGACGGTGAGCTTTCGTGTCTCTTCATTGAACTCGTAATTGGTGGCATCACGAGGAAAAATACCTACTGGAACATCATATTCCTTCAGAAGATCTGGCAATGGCTTTTGCATTTTTCCTACAAAACCAAGATTAAGAAGGGAAGATAAAAGGTTATCACTTGTACCAAACGACAATACTATATAACTTTTTGATCTAGCTAGAAATCCTCAAGAAAACGAGCAAGTCCCAGTTAGATAATAAAGAACTTGAAACCAGATAAGTTAGAATGGAATAGTCTTCTAGTCCACAGCTAACACCCAACAAAAACATCACTAGAGAAAGGTTCCTTACACCATATTCAGCCAATGTTCCCTCCTTACAAACAAAAAGTTCCCTCAATTTGCCGGACGATTCCTCTCCACCCAAATAGAAAAGAAAAAAAGAGCCACATGAATAAACACAGACGGACTCTTACAAGATATGTTCCACCCCGGCACTCCTGGTTTCTCATCAACTAATTCACTCGCCATTTTTAATATTCATAAACACTATTCTGAGATATTCTTGGCAGCAACATAGCGATTTTATTTTCCTTTCCTTGCCCTCAAACTGCCTTGGGGAAAGACAGGTGTCCTAGTGGATCAGACAGCAAATTTTGAACATACAAGGATGAGGTGGGGGATGGAAGTGCAAGCATGGTGAAAAGTTATGCAGAGAGAAGACAAACCTTTAAGCTTGTTCACTAGCCACTTGGTTCCTCCTTCAATGCTGCTTTGCAATGACTGATTATTGAAAGGGAAAAGATCAGTATGAACCAAAACGGCTGGAACAGATGTATAGAAATACCACACAGAGTAGTGACTGATAGGAACCAACTGCTCTTTGCCAAACAACCCAAACTTAGCAAACATCTACTATTCTTCCTAGGGAATAATAGTTCTAAATTGCTTTCAACTGATGTGCTAGAAAAGTGACATTATCAAGATTTTCCAGAATCAGAAATTCTTTTCAATCTCTCCATCAATTATGGTCATTTGCTTCAGTGCAGCAGAACACTTGAGTGGTTTGGTTACCATTTTTCTCTCCTGAAGAACTGTCATAACATTATAATACTTTTAATCACACTAAACATAAAAGTTTCTATTGGTTTTTGTTATTTTAGAATTTGAACGTTTCTGTTGGCTTTTGGCTTTTACATCATCTTTAGGATAAAGGTTTTCAATTGTATAACTCTTGCATTCACAGTTAATAGTTTCACACCAGCATTCACTGGCATTCCCAACCGTAAAGTTAGTGCTCATATTAAATAATAAAGGTGGAGAAGATGCGTAGAAGGTTCCTTTATCCTCACAGAATATAAAGAATTATATTATTCCTTAAAAACAATCAAGTAGGTGTTTGGACATTAACGGAATGATATCTGAAAAAAGAAATAGTCTAGAGGTTGAAAAATTGTATTGCAAATTGAAGTTGCGTTTAGACATGCATTTCACTTGATTCTTTCCTCTTCTTTTTAAAGTTTCGTGAGTGAGAAAAAAAATCACTTTTTCAAATTTGAAAAAAATCACCTTCAAAACTAACCAAAAACAATGTTCAATGAAAATATTTTTAGAAAAAAGGGAAAAGAAAACTCATGTCCTAACAGAACCTAATAAATGCAACAGGAGATGCAATTCATCAAAATCGAAGGGCAACCACACAAATAAGTCCACATGAGCCTTAGACCAGCAATGGAAAATACAAATTTGTCTACTGTCCAAGAACAAGATAGTAAATACGAAAAAATGGAAGAACAACATGAGAGAGAAGATACTGCTCATCCAAAAAGTTGTGAATTTTATCACATCAGTGACAAAATCTAGTGGTACCATGCCTCCAGCTTGTTGTATGTGGAAGTCTTGTCCAAAAAAAAAATCTAGCGGCATTAACTGGTAATCAATCCACTTTCCACTAAGAAGGGTTCCGCATTCCCATTTACAGTCAAAGAGCCATTTTCCCAATACATCTAAAGATTAAATATCAAGGTACAGATGGAAATGCAGTACATCTATAATATGTACCGAAAACCAATTTTCAAGAGCACTCACTAAATAATCCTCACAAATGCCAATGGAAGTAAACTTTAACTTCCATCATGTCATAGAAGTCATATTTATCCCAAGTTGAAGTTCTTCTGAATAGCAACAACATTGATCAAAATATGGGGGAGCGCCAGTTGATAACCAGGCTGCAGAGCAATCAGCAAAATGGTATCTTCATATGCACTATTCTATACTCCCCCCGCTCCGTATGTACTCTCTTTCTTTTTTGACAGGTCCCAAAAAGAATGGAACTTTTCTATATATAGTCACAATTTACACTGAACTTTTCATTTTCAATGTGAAATGCCCACTGATTATTTTGGACAACAAGATTTCAAAAGTCTTCCTTTCATTCGTAACTGTTGTGCCCAGTCAAAACATCTTCACATGAATTGGAAAGAGCGACAACAATTTACAAAAGTCATGCTTTGCAACTAGCAAGATTCCATGCATTTGACAACAGAATGTCCTATTTGGTAAAATAGCATAACATCCTCAAATAGGAGTTTTGGCTCATCGCGTGAGGATTATAAATTAAAAAAATTGGCACTCTGTCATGATGTACACCATCCATCACACATCCTGCATTGTTCTATCTAAATCTTAGAACAAAAACACTCCGGCTTAAAATCCTACATCCAATTCTAGCAAGAAACACTCATTCAGCAAATATACACTACGAGAGGATAAAAATCTTAAACGTTAACATAAATTTTGCAATCAAAGCTGTTAAATTTTCATGCTTCCAACAAACATAATTAAGAATTCCCAAAATTAGACCACAGAAAAAGCTCAAATAACCAGGCCTGAACGAAACACTAAAGTTGATTAATAACCGATAACTTTGAGAAAAAAGGAAATTGTGGTCACACCCACTATCCTCAGCTTGAACCGCAGTATACCAAGTAGAAACCCTATCTAGAAAGAACTAATCTTTATCAAAATTGAGAACGAACTTGTTAATCATTCAGGTAAATTGCACAATCAATTACTTCCACACTCATAAAAGAAGAAACGCATCCCGAAATTAGATCATAACAATCAAAACATTTGATAAGCAAACCGAATGTAAGGGAGAAAAGGGCATACATTAATGTCATCGCCGACGGAATTGATCTCCTTGTTGGCTCTTTTACCTATCCAGTAAGAACCCACTTTGTTCAATATCTGATCCATTCTCAATGTCGAAGATTTCTATAAACCCAATAACAAAAAATCCAAAAGCTTAAACAACTCTTCTTCCTCCTTCCTCCCTCTCTCTCTCTGTCTCTCTCTGAGTCCAATTCAGAGAGATAAAGTGGAATCGAGTTCTCTTCTAACCCCAATTTTGTTTTGGCAAAGCTTCGTTTCCTATTAATGTTCTCTTAACTCTTAAGTATCGTGCGTGCCACAATCGTAAATCCTTTTTATATCTTTAAATCATTAATTGCCTAGTAAAATGGTCGCGCATCGCATGGATCCGTATACTAAAAATATAAATTTAAGTTGTTTAAGTAAGAAAAAAAAATTTATTTACCCTAATTATTTTATTGAGTCAATATAATTTTTTTATTACATGATTTAATGAAGTAAAATAAACTGTAAATTTAAACGCATGAAATGCATGTTCTGACTTGATATAACCACTCGATATGACTAAGTTTTATCCAGTAAAATTGGTGTAATGAGATTATCCAAGAAGCATATTTGATTTTCCTTACGAGATATATTTTCGTATTCGTATGATTACTTGTTAAGTGTATGTTACATATACTGTACATTATGTTTAACTAACTATTTTTTATTAAAATCATTTTTAGATAAAACAAATAATATAGGAAAATTAAACATTATTATCTAATCATAATTTAGAAAAGTTCTTCATTAATTTAAATATATTTGTTCGATAGTAAATAGTACACTATAGTGTCAAACTATGCAAAAAAAAATTGAATTGTATTTTTCAAAATATTATGTCACACGGATAAATATATATTGCACTTTAAAAATGCAATCCAAATATATATCCAATAAATCATTTTGTAAAAGAAGACAAAATGAGATACAACCTATAATAGCATAGTTGACATACACTATTTATTTATATTATTTAAAAAAATATAATGTATATATTTTAATATTGATTGCTACTTTTTAATAATTTAATCTTATATACAATCTTATTTATAAATACAATATACATGTACAGAATACATCATTGTTAGAGACAATACAGCTTAGTTATATATTGCTTATACAATTTCACATTGCTTATTAATTTAAAAAAAAAAAGGCACAAAATTTGGAAGAAAATGGCTAAAATTTTGAATTTGGGCTAATACAAATAATGGAGCCAACCAAAAACTTAAAAACATTTTGTTAATTTAGAAAGATTTCTCCATTTCACTATGTCTACATATATAAAATTGTTATTTTGAAACTATTTACATATCTAAATAATAGTAATTTAGAAGATTTGGGATTCATTTAATTGATGAACTCTTTTTTGAACTTCATGGTACATTAGTATATGTTTATTTTGGAAAAAATTTAAAGTGTGAGTTAAATTGTTTTATTGGCGGTGATAAAAAAATTGACTTACTATCTTTATAATTGGTTCATTGACTTTTAAATTTTATATGATATTATTAACTTAATACAGCTCAATACGTATTGACCTTTTATGATTATATATATTTCACTAAAAAATGTAAAAATAAAAATTATTAGATTTGTCCAACTTGACACATCATATATTTACTATAGACTTCTTTTTTTCATTTGACTTGATCAAGCAATAATCTGTCTTTGTAGAATCACCTTGTCTTTAGTAATAAAAGTAGTCGAATCATTTATGAGAAAAAATTGTTATCTAAATACAATGATATATCAAATTGAGGGTTTATATTTCTTGCCCTTCAACACTTTAAGTGATAAACAAAAAGTGGTTAAAATAACCCTTTGACATTATTAAACAAAAATTGCAAATTCGCAAGACACAAGTAAAGTTATTTCATGGTTATGGTTAGAAAATTAAATTAAATTACGATTCGAATTAAATTGATTGAAAATAGATATTTGATTTGATTTAGTTAGATTTAATTTTAAATTTGAAATATTTAGTTTGATGAAAAATTATTCATATAAAAAATTATATTTTGCAAAAACAAAATATGGATTTGTTTTGTAGTTTTAATTATTTTTTTAATTAATTTTTAATATATCAATTTTGATCCATTTCTTCTCTGAATTATGATTTAATTCTGGTCATGAATAGTAGGAATGGGTAAAACTTATTTGCGTCGGCTGTTTACACAAAATTAATATATACTTATCATGTGTTTGAATTTATAATTCATTTTACTTCATTAAATTACGTAATTATGAAAATTACATTGACTTAGTGCAAAACACTAAATGCGAATAAGTTTTTTCCAAGCAGGAATACTTGTTTTTCGGTTAGTCATCTTTCACCTATAAACGAATTAACTAAAGGAACCAAATTTTGATTATTAGATATTCAAATAAACCAAATTAAATTATAGTAAGTTACAATATTTATAATTTGCTTCAATAGTATCCGAAATGGTTTCCTAGCCCTTTATAAACTTTTTATAACGTTCTCTTTTTTATAAGAGATTTTTATTTTACAACATAATATTTAACTTTATAATTTGAAGATGTCATTTTCTTCTATTCAAATTGTAAGAGGGTAAGAGATCACATTTCCTTGACTTTTCATTTCATTTTTTAATAACTGAATATATCATTTTCTTCTATTTAAACTGTAAGAGGGCAAGAGATCTCATTTCCTTGTGAGTTTCTTTTAAATGTATATATGATCTAACCCATGAATCACATTTTTCTTTTCATAAGAGATATGCTCATTTTTAAGATCTGAAAATGTCAATGGTAAGAGTGCAAAAGATCTCATTTCTCCAATTTTTTTGTGACTTCCTTTTAAATGTATGGCCTAACCCATTAATCACATGTTATAGCATATAACACCATCAATTTGAAATAATAACCATAGGAACCAAAATCCTAAAACCAAAAGTCTCCGAGGATAATGGTCATTTATTAAATAGTTGGTGATGATTTAAAAAAGAATAATACAAACACTTTTATGTTGGAATTAACACTAAAAATAAAGTAAAAGAATCTTGTCGATCGATCAACCATAAGAAATGCCTAAGGATCACTTGACCCTCCAACGTCATTCATGACTTGCTAATAAAACAAATCCATCCAACAAAAATGGATTATTACAAATCATAAAACAAATTATAGTAGTTTATTTACATATACATAATAGGATTTTTTCTTTTACGTAAATAGAATCATTTAAATTAGTTCTTATTCTTTTTTGGTTACTTTTTTTAGAATTAATTATAATGAAGTAGTAATTTTTAGCCATTAGTTTACTATTTAATAATAAAATGAACTTGACATAAAAGAAATAATTTTATCATATCAAATTTTTTGTAATAATAAATTTAGTTAAGTGGTTTTATTGATACAAAATTCTAAGTTGAGTGATTTTATTTATACAATTCTAAGTTAAGTAATTTTATTAAATAAATTTTAATGATTTTGCTAAATAATATATCAAAGCTGAGATATTAATTCAAACTTTTTATAATGGACAATATAGGTTCAAATGCAAGTGGTTATGCATGATATCACAACTTTATCAAACATAATTAATTTATTCAAATTTAGACAAGAGAATATAAAATAATTCATCCAGTTCTGCAGCTAATTAGTTCTGCAGCTAATTATGAATTTGGTACAAAATGGTTATTGCTTGTTTAAAAGTCTTTGGTCCAGTCTTTGCACCCCTTTAAATAAAATAAAATAAAGGGAAAAGAGTTAAAAATATTCCTCAATTTTGTTTTATTGGTTGACTATGTTCTTGTCGTTAAAATAGAGTTATTTTTATCTCTGCCGTCACTAATTTCACCATTTATGCCCCTCAATTGGATGGAAAACCCAAATCAATCAAATTACTCAATTTTAACCCGTCCCGACCCACCAAATCTTATAACCCATTTTTGTTCATTTTCTCCCTCTTTTCTTTTTCAAAATACTCGTTTTTCTCTTTTTATATCCACTTTATTAGCCTTAATCATCTTTTTTTTAATCATCGTTATTCTTTACAATGAAGAATTTTCTTTCATTTTTACTGAATTTCATCCCAAATCTCCAAATCTAATTACAATTTCATCTCAAGATTAGTCAGTGAGTAATTCAAAAGCACACAAATATTTTTGCTACAAGAATATAGCCACCACCTACGCGCGCCGCTGTAATCTTAGCCGAAATTTTTCTCTTTCACCAGCAGAACAGTTGTCCACAAGTAGAGAAGATGACGGAGATGAAATGGTATAAATTGGAGGGTTTTCAACGAAAAACCCTTCCTCTTTCAGCAGCCAAACAACAATCACCACAATCCTCTCTTCTCTTCATCTCCATCTCTGACGAGCCACTACCAATCAATAAGTAATAAAGCAAAACCAAATCTGAAACAAGCAAAAACCACTCTTTCGACTTTCTCTAGACCCACATCGCGAACAGTGTCCATCCACCTCCGCATAATCCCTATTCCGATAAATCGGAGAAAATCAACAACGACGAATTAGAGCTCCAAGCTACAGTAATTCCGACAATTTTTAAGATCTGACTAGAAAATAATGCTCGATTACCTACATTTAATCATTGTTGTCTTCTTGTGTTTTTGGATTCGTAGTCATTATTACATTATTTTCGATATTGTTTGGCTGTATCAGATGATTTTGTTGTTTTTGAAAATGAACACAAGTTTAAAGATGAAAATGAACAAAAATGGGTTGTATATTCGGGTCGGGTGGTGGATAATTTTAATTAATTTGGGACTTTCCATCTAATTTAGGGGCATAAATGGTCAAATTAGTGACGGTAGGGGTAAGTATAACTCCATTTTAACGGTAAGGGATAAATATAACTCCACTTTAACAGTAAGGGCATAGACGACCAATAAAACAAAGTTGAGGGGCATTTCTAACCTTTTTCCCTAAAATAAAATGAGACCGTTCTTAATGAATAGTTCCTTTCAGCCATTATGAGCTCTTCAAGGAAGTTTAGAAGCCTAAACTATAGTAATTTTCAAGAAGTACTTTTATATGTAAATTTACGTTTTTTTTCTCCTGAAGCTTGGTAGATAATATTGTTGTTTTGTTAGAATGGGTCTAAGTTCCAAACTAGTTGAGGAATAGATTATTGGTCTGCTTATATGGTCATGAACAATCCTCCTCATGAGGTAATTTTTTGGGTTGAGTTAGGTTCAGGTGTCATATCTTTACATAGCGCGAGAGGCAGTCCATCCTGTTTGGACTCCCGACCAACACTCCAGTTGCGCTGTTGGGTGTGAAAGGGGGTGTTAAAGAGCGGGTTAAGGTCCTACATTGGTTGAGGAATTGATTGATGGCCTACTTGTAAAGATATGACATGTGGATCAAATTCAACCTTAAAAGTTAGCTCGTAAGGGGAGGTTTCTCCAAGTCCATATAAGGAGATCAATTTCCCATCCCTCTACTAATGTGGGACTTCTTAACACTCTCCGACACGTCCAGGATAGAGGTTTGACAAGTCCATATAAGGAGATCAATTTCCCATACTACTAATGTAGGACTTCTTAACACTCCCCCAACATACCCAGACTTCAACGAAAACATGAACACTTCTAAGGGCCTAGCTTTTATATGTAAATTTACCCTTTTTTTTCTCATTGTGAATCTTGGTAGATAATATTGTTGTTTTGTTAGAGTGGGTTAAGGTTCTAAACTAGTTGAGGAATAGACTATTGGTCCGCTAATATGGTCTTGGGTAATCCTCTCCTTATGAGCTAGTTTTTACGGTTGAGTTAGGTTTAGGTATCATATCTTTACATAGTGTGAGAGTCAGTCCATCCTGTTGGGCCCTCGACCCACACTCCAGTTGGGCTAATGGGCGTGAAAGGGGATGTTAGAGTGGGTTAAGGTCCCATATTGGTTGAGGAATTGATTGACGGTCTACTTGTAAAGACATGATATTTGGACTTAATTAACCCCAAAAGCTTAGTTCATGAGGCCCTCTACCGATGTGGGACTTCTTAACACTCCCCGCACGCCCAGACGTGAACACTTCTAAATGGGGCCAACATAATTGGACAACTTGGGATGGGTCTAGCTCTGATACCACGTAAAGAAATAATACATGGATTCAACTCAACCCCAAAAGCTAGCTCATGAGGGGAGGTCTGTCCAAGTCCATATAAGGAGGACCAATTTCTCACCCCTCTATCGATTTGGAACTTCTTACACTACATATATTAATTTGGAAAATCTTCGCCCCGTGAGCTAGTTTTTGACGTTAGATTAGGCTCATATACCATATATTTACATGTTTAAACAAGTCGCAATCTAAGCCAAACAGTCCGCCATCTGATTAGCTTCCCTTAGAGGCTTAGACGATGAGATTTTTTAACCTTAAGTTATCAAACAAACCCTCGTTAAGCATATTAGTAATCACCATGGAGACCAAATCTAAATAAAATCGAGTAAAACCCCGTCTTAAGAACCATCAAGGGTGTCCACATATGACACCTTTGGTTATAGAAGTCTTGGACAATGACTTATGACTCCATATAAAATATGTATGAACATAAATTGTGAAGACATTTTCAATGTTTTTGGTTAAAAAATCATACAAAAATTAGATTGACAAGTGAGTAGAAAAAGGGCAGACAGTTGGAAAAGTTCATAACAAAAAAATAATAAATGTAAATTGGAATATGTGGTGTTGCTTCTAATAAACGCTGCTCAATAATAAGATGAATATAAGTATATAACATCTGGTGATTGATCATGTAATATCTATAACAACTTTTATTGATATTTAATCATTAAAGAGATGACACTAATGATAAATACACTTCTTAAATGTGTGATTATATATCCTCCTCCAAATATCGTAAAAAGAAATATACTTAAAAAAATTTATTGACGAAGATCTGACACAATATCATATCACATTATAAAAGCATACAAATTTTAAGAAACTTAAAACGAATCACTAGCACACTAACTTTACTAGATTAGGGTTAAAAAAACAAGGAGGAATACTTGAATATTACATCAATTGTTTATACACCTTTTCTACCTTGTTGTACATCTCTCTCCAAAAAATCCTAACATGATTAAATCAAATTATGTCGTTATGAATATTTCATTTTTCTCATAGAAAGGATGAAATATATCTAAATTTACTATTAAATTATTTATAATTCTATCATATGAGTTGCAAATTAAATAATAATAAAAAAATAAAATAAAAAAAGAATATCCTTGAAGGTTAGGGTTGTTTTGGTAAGTTGACTATAAGCAAGTAGCTTCCTAGTTTTATCATCCTCACATGAAACCTATTGTCTCTTCTTCCTTTCAAAGTCCAATTTCTCTCTCTCTCTAGATCTTCTATATATCTCTATACAAAACTATATCATTCACTAGAAAAAACACAACAAAAAAAACTCTGATCTTATATTAGCCACTATTATATAGTTTGAAAATTCATTATATTCAACACACACAAAAAGAAAATGATTCCAAATCCTCAAAAATCATCAATTTTACTCCAAAGAATCACTTCCAACACTCCTTGTAATTGTAACAAACAATCGCTACAGCACCACACACCCATACCATGCACCGCAGATATACCAGATTCCGTCGTCAAATATCACGCGCATCTTGTGGGACCCTACCAGTGCTGCTCCGCTGCGATCCAGCGGATCTCAGCACCGGTATCCACCGTATGGTCCGTCGTCCGTCGATTCGACAACCCTCAAGCGTATAAACACTTCATCAAGAGCTGCCACCTCATCGACGGAGACGGTAACGTAGGCACTCTTCGTGAAGTCCGAGTTATCTCCGGGCTGCCAGCTGTCAACAGCACGGAGAGACTCGAAATACTTGACGAAGAGCGCCACGTTATTAGTTTTAGCGTAGTCGGTGGGGACCACCGACTCGCGAATTATAAATCTGTTACTACTTTACATCCAGAACCGTTTGGTAATGGAACGATCGTTGTGGAATCGTACGTTGTTGATATACCAAAGGGGAATACGAAAGATGAAACGTGTGTTTTTGTTGATACTATTGTAAAATGTAATCTTCTATCACTGAAACAGATCGCGGAGAATTTAAAGTAAGATAGAAATATTTCGTAAAATTAATTGAGCTGGGTTAATGATACTGTATCGAATTTCTTTTTTTTTTAGGATATGATGATTTGAAGAATCGTTGCACCTTTTTAGCTAATGTTGTTCATCACTTGTTTGAAGATAAATTCATGGTTAGAATTAATTTCTTTATACGGTTGTTTTTTTACAAAATTGTTTCCATGCTAGTTTATTTATTTGTGATAGAACCTTTAAGTATAAGTAATGCAATTATCAATTATAATCTTGATAAAGTCCAAAGATGGGATATATTATATACTATCAAGAGATTATTAATATTGAAATGAAATAACAATAGGAGTATATATTATTTAGCAATTCCCTAATTATTTATAAAATCCTTTTAATATATTTGCTATTTGTATATGATTCAAATTATAAGAATGAAGATGAAGCTAAATGATTTTGTTTGATAGTTTTAAGAATAAATTTAACAACGTAATCAAGCAGTAAATATTAAGTTAATGTTTTTTTTTGCTCCGAAGTCATTTATCTCTCAGATTTTCAAGGTGAATCCAAATTTAGTTAATTTTAATATAAATACTGAACACCGAATGACAAAAAAAAGTACGTAAATTAAGGATAGTCACTGATTATTTTTTTGTGGTACATTAGGCAAGGTAGAAATGATAATAACATGTAAGTCATATTATTACGCGTTACTCTTTACATTACCCTTTAAATTTATTTTCATGAGTTGATCAATCCTCTATAAATATACACGAATAATAATAAGTTGTACGAGATATATGTAGGGACAGAAAAATTAGATGATATGGTAAGTTAATGTGGAACACAAAAGTTGTATATGGAATGGAATTTTTTGAAGTTTCATAAATGTAAAAGAAATTCAAACAATGTATTCCCACAACTTTTCACGATTCAAAGACATTATATATAGTAACAACTAACAAGAGCTTTTACTTCTCAGATAGGCAAGTATTCCTCCCAAATGGTAATAATAAGAAAACATAAATAACTATATTGTTTGAATTCGTGGAGTAAGTCGTAGAATGAGAGATACGTAATTAGAAATTTACATTTATATGATTATACGATTATTATTATTATATAATTAAGAAGTAGAACTAATTAATATAGTATATGGTTAGTAGGGTGTCGTATAAATTATTGAGACAAGTTGATGAGAATAAAAGAGGCAAGTTGGAGGGGACTTTAAGGAAAGAAAAGCCAATTAGCTGACATATAGTATATAGTATATAGTATTATTATATTTATCAATTCAATAAAAGAGCAAGTTGCAAAATATTCAATTGTCATATCAGGATTTGTTTACGTACGTAGTGTTTTTAAGTAGGAAAAAAAAAAAGAAGTAAAAAAAGGGACAGAGAGATAGATGCAAGTTGCTCTACTTATCTTCTGGCAATTTTTGAATAGATATATGCAACTTGTTATTGCAACTTGATGTACTATTTTCTAATTCATGATCCCCGTGCAACTTCTTGTCCACTTATTATTTATATTAATCAATGTCTTCACGTCACTCTTATCATCCTCTCAAGATATTCAAATTTAAGATCTCTGATTTAAAATAAAAAAATATTAATTACTTCATCACATTTGATAATTATAAGTAATATTTAGTATTATTTCATTTGTATCTATTTATTTGTCGTGTTTCTTGTTACATATATGCACGTCTGTAAGGAAATATTATTAACGAAGTCAGAAATTGAAAGTAGAATGTATACAATTTTTTTTTTTTGCAATTGTGTTAAGGATGTATATATGAAATACACACTTATAATAGCTAATATTAAACATTTATATAGGTGTGCAATTAATCACCCTTAGCCTAAGATGGCTCTGGCCATACACTATTGAAGAGGAATTTTGACTATTTTATCTATATTTTGTATTTTTAAAATATATTCTTTCCGTTTTAAGAATAATGTTCATATTTCTTTTTTAGTTTGTTTAAAAAAGAATGATTCCTTTTTTTTTGTAATACTTTAATTTTAACTTTTTACGTAGCGTATTTAAGACCACAAGATTGACATTTTGATATATTTAACATAACTTTAATTTAGAACCACAAGATTAAAAAATCTTTTTGCTTTTTTCTTAAACTTCGTTTCAAATCAAACTAGGTTACCCTTTTTTAAATGGAGGGAGTAATTTCTCGATGAATATCTATTCAATGATGATTCTAGTCATCAAGAATACTTACTACTACTAAAGATAAAATGGGGAAAATAATTAATTTTGTATTAAACTTATAAAATAACAAATAATTTGAAATTACAATTTTTAAAAATTATGTCTGCATAATTTGTGATGGAAAGACTATTTTTTTGTCTCGATTTATGTGTTTATCTTTGTTTTTAGCTAAACGAAAAAAATAACGACATCTTCTCATAGCTAATAACAGTTTAACTTTGTATCTTGTTTTATTTTTAATGAGATAATCTATAGCAATATAAATATTGATAACTTATTTAAATTATAAATTTCAAAATTCTCTCTTTTATTCTTTTAACTTATTTTGTACCCAATCAAAACAACTTCATATAAATTAAAATAGTGAAGAAGTATACGAGAATCAAAATATTTTCTTGACTATTAAATTTTAAATAATGTAAAGACTCTTATCAATAAAAGTAACATCCTTTTTTATCAACGTTCAGAATAGATAGAATAATATATGTGTTCACCTAAATTCAATGTGTCAAGAAATTATTAAATATTTAATTATATAATAATAATAATAATAATAATCCAACTATGAAGTAATATATTTTACATTTACTTTGTTTTGTCAAAAGAATCAATCTGAATACATTCAACCTTAATTAGATCATGCTAGTTCAAGATCCTTTTTATAATTTTATCCACCTAGCTACTCTAGGTTGGGGCTCTTTAATTAGTTGGCTAATTGCGGCTTTTAAGGCTACAAAAATTAAGACATTAACTTTTTGAAAATTTTAAGTTTTTTATTCATCAACTTTATAATTAATAGGAGTAAATTAGTAATTCCATTATGTTAATAATTATTTTCTTAATAGGTATGTGAATTTAATAGTGGACAAATAATTCGAGACAGAAGAAGTATAATACATTAAGATATACTATTTTTTAAACATATTTGTATGTGAAAATTGTAACTAATAATATTTTTTGAATATTCAACTTTTTAATTTAAAATATTAAATTAATTTATTCTGATTAATTTTGAAAATTAATCAAAATTGAAAAGTTGAACTTTTCGAACTTATATTGTACTCTTGTTTAAAAAATACTCCTTGAAATATACTCCAAATTAAGATCCAATTTTCTTATATCAAAATGCTATATTTCAAAGTGTTAATTAGTCAAATTGACTAGGCCATTCATTTTAATTTTATCTCAAGTGATTATTTACTATAATAAAAATAGACTTTTAGCAGCAATATTAAATATATTTATTAATAAATAGTGTTAGATATATTTTATTGATTTTAATAATCATTAGATTTAACATAATTAAAAGCTTTAGAGACATTTATAAAGAATGTTAATTGTTTTTAAAACATATTTAGCGGTAATTAAATTATTATTAGTAACTAATTATTGCTAAACATCATTTTTGATATTAGTGACTGAAGATGTTAAGAGCTACCCTCAATGCAAATTGTGATAGAGTGATAAATATTCTTTTATTCTTAATTAGTGATCTCAAATTAAAGTTGCGGACATAAAATCACCTTTATTAAGAACATTATTTTGATATAAATTTTTTTTTGGTAGGTAAATAATAAGAAAAGAAGATGAACTTATCATATAATTATTAAGACATGCATGCATATGGCATATGGCATGTGAAAGTCACTTTCATTTATTTATTTTTGAAAAAATGAGTACAGCAAAGAGGGATTATGGCATAACCTCCCAAACACAAAGCGGAATAGTCCCAAAAAAATTTCCTTACAAATGGAAATAAAGAAAATGATGATTATCACAATGTTAATAATTTAAAATTACTTTTAAATTATTTTTCAACTGTCTAAATAATAATAATAATAATCAAACAAACAGCTTGTAATGACTATTTTTTGAGTTGTTGACCAAATAATAAAATGGAGGTGGAATCAAATATATTCCTAGAGAATAACATAACAAAAGAAAAAAGTACCCAAAGGACGTTAATGTCAAAAATATTATGAGAAAAATTCACAATAAATAGCTACAGTTGATTCTTTGCAACTGAAAAATAGCTAGTATTATTCTAAATTTTAAATTTTACACTAACGATTTAAATATAATATTCTAAAATCATATTTAATCAAGGGTTTATCAAAAATTATTTCTTTTATCCGCATAAGGTAACATGATAAAAACTATGTTCAAATCACTTTTTAATTTCTTTTATTAATATATTTATAAAATTATATTAAATATGCTACGATGATTTTAAAATTGAGAGAGAGAGAGATTTCTTAGTGTGAATATGTCACGTGCAAGCCCATGTGTTGGCCCAACTTTTTCATATACGCTTTCACCAATTTGGGTTTTCAACTTTCTTATTTTGCTATGGTTCCTTCTACCTTTAAGTATCTCTTCTCATTTTGGATTTAAATGATTAGCACAAAAGAGAGAAAATTATTGGCATAAAAATTAGCAAATGATTTATTGATTTAATTCTACGTAGAAAGTTAGTAGGGATATAATTTTGCTTAGTACGAGACATATTCTTGTAGTTTTAGACAGTGGCGAAGCCACCTTAGGATTCATTTGAACCCTCTTCGGCGGAAAAATTATATTATTTATACATGGTTAAAATAAATTTTTAGATAGATATGATAGATGTCGACCCCCCTTTGGCTTCTTCGTATGTCTATTTTTTTTAAATTTTGAATCCCTTATTAACTTATATGCTCCCTTCATTGCGTCTTCTCCTGTATTAATTGGATTTGATGCTCAGAAATATCCTCTCTACCTTCACAAGGTCATGGTAAATTTTGTGTATACTATATCCTCTCTAGACCCCACTTAATAAAATTTTACTGAGTTTGTTATTGTTTTTGTTTTTGTTACTATTATTGATGATGATGATATTACAATAATTTTGTACTACGTTCATTTTTACATGTTACATATCACTTTATGTAGATTAGGTTATTGACAGATAGAACATAAACGGAAGCATCAAAATCGGATATCTGTGCACTTTGTCTAATACATCTTAGGTTAAGCTTTCCTTTTCTTAATATCTTATATATATATATATATATATATATATATATATATATATATATAAA
>NC_028646.1:75985298-76002320 GCF_001406875.1 Solanum pennellii | reverse complement strand
ATAAAGGGTTAAATCTTGAAGATAATTAAATTTCCAAAAGGAACAAAGTATGGAATCCCCAATGACAAATGAATTCCATTGACAATCACCCAAACGGCCTTTGAATAACCAAAAGGAACAAAAACTGATGAGAATCTTAACACATGTGATATATGTATATCATTATCATGTATATCAACATTTATTACATACTGATTTTCGTAAATACTACTGTGATATGTGTATATCATAGTGTATATTGTAAACATATGAAGCTTTAGTCTTCGCTCTCATTTATTTTTAAGTTGAACCTATCGGTAGCCTCCTAAAGTTGATATCAATTTTCACTTAGACACCTCAACTGAATTTTTTTCATTTTAGACACCTCATGTTGAGTCCCGCTATGTCATTTTGACACTTTTTGCTGACTTGATATGTTGTGTGTGTTGCACCCATTTTGAGCGCGTGACGATTTTTTTTGAATTTTTTTCCTTCTTCTTCTTCTTCTTCACTTTTTAGCCCTAACACTTAATTCTACCTTCCCCCATGAAAATTCATGATAAAAAACCTTACAAAATATGGAAAAAAAATTTAAGAAATTATCACACTAATTTTAAAAACGTTTATAAGAATAAAATTTTAAAAAATCATCACACTAATTTTGAAAAGCTTTTTAGAATAAGAGACACATTTAAAAAAAAAATTAAAAGAATGTCATATATAAATTCCAAAATCAATTAAAAAAATCGAAAATCTAATGATTTTTTTAAAAAAAAAATTGAAGAAGAATCAAGAAAATGATTGTAGAGTTGGGGAGGCAAAAGGGACGCAAGGCAGATGGGGTAGGGGTGGGGTAGGGTGGGATGGTAGAAAATAGGTAATTTTATTTATTTATTTTTTGCTGAAAAATTAGTTAATTTTTAATAATTTATTTTTAAATTATTATTTTTACATTCAAATGCCACATGACAAATTTTAATTAGTCATCATGTCATGTCATCAGCAAGTGTGTTACACACACTTTGTAATTTTAGCTGATTGGCAAAAATGTGTCAAAATGACATAGCGAACCTCTATTTGAGGTGTTTAAAATGAACAAAACAAACTTAAGATGTCTAAGTAAAAATTGTAAAATCTTGCCGATGGATTCAACCTTACTTTTAGTAACTCACACCTTTGTGCTTAGGAGTTTGAAATAAGGTGACAAAATTAATACATAAAAATATGATCATATGAACCGATCATATTTTTAAATTGAACGGACCTATAATTCATTTATTTATTAATTTACTCTATTTTGTCATGTCCAATTCACTCTATTTAAAAAAGATCTAATATATTGTTGAAAATTGAGATAAAAATTCGATCAAGTATAATTAGGTCAAGTTATCTTTAATGACTTTATAGATTTATGTCATGTGTACTATACAATAATTTGTGGTTGAGATACATTTAAATTATATTTATTTTAATAATAAAAACAACAAATCCGTCGATTATTTTTATTATTTTAAACTATCAAATAAAATAATTAAGTGTACCCTAGCTAATATTTTCAAGAAAAAAATAAGATTGACCGAAATATGCAGACTTCTCGACTTTTTTACCTGCCAAACCTTGTACTTGTATTGAATTTTTTAAATTATTCTAATTTTAAAGAATTTGGCACTTTTGAAGAATCTGAATAAATATATTTATAATTATTTTAAAACCTCCAAAAAAAAATTTAAAAAATGTATTATCATGTTCTTTAATTGAATTACTATTTAGCTAGCGTTTGGTCATAGATTTTTATATTCTTGGCAAATATTATTTGAGTGAAAATTTGGATGAAATTTCACCTTGTGTTTTGGTCATAGTATTTGGGAAATATATTTCACTTTTTTAGAAAAATATGATTTATAATCATAAGTTTTAAAAATATCGAAACTAACCATAAGTTTGTAGTACAAGTCAATCGGATCTTTGTTACAACAATAACAAATAGTGTCCATGATACTAGAGAAATGTGTTAATTTATAGTGAGTACAACAAACATCATTTCATATATCGTGAAGTAGACAAAACACATGACTTTGTTATCTTGAGTCGATTATTCATCATTTTCATCAATAATCATATTATCATTTCACATTCACCGAATATTTCATCACTGCTTTGAATTTAATGTAAAAAAATTATGTAATACAACGTAAACAACAACTATAAAGAATGATTTTGTAAAAGATAAAAGTTTGGGGTCAACTTTCAATTTTTAAAAAATATCCCAAATAATGAGATTTGGGCCAAATACTAGAAAAAACTAGTATATGGGAATTTGAGATATTTGCCAAATAATGACAAAGTGTATGGACAAACACTATTTGCCAAGTTTTTTCCCAAATATTATTTGGGAAATCTATGACCAAACGGGCCGTTAGAATTCAATGATGTTTTTAAGTTTGATCTATTTTTGGCGATTACTTCAGAAATTTGGAGAAAGCATGTGTGACATTATTCCAGAAGAAGTTTGGCGGGTAAAAAGTCAAGACGTTTGTATATTCCCGTCAATCTTAATTTTTTTTCTTGAAAATATTAGCTTGGGTACACTTAAATGCTTTATTTGATAGTTTTTTTTTTTAAAAAAGTTGATAACTTTGTTATTTTATTAGCTATTATTATAATGAGTATACAATTTAAGTGAATCTCAACCATAAATTATTATACAGTACACATGACATAAATCTATAAGGTCATTGGACATCACTTGACCTAATTATATTTGACCGGATCTTTATCCTGAAAGTTGATTCACGAGTAACTTAAGTGAAAAAATATAAAATTATTTAATTTATTATATATAGACTTAATAAAGAAAAAAATTAAATGTGTAATTGATTAAATTATAAGAAAATAAATCTAGAAATTAACTTTATAAGAGTTTGTCAGTTCGACCTTGACTCTAGTTTTAACTTATTTTAGTCCAATTAATATTGAGAAAAGAAAAAAATCCATTATATGAAATTAGACTCATATTACCAACATAGTAGGAGATTTTCATTTATAAAATATAAGCACGAGTCTTTTTTCAAAACAAATTCGAAAATTTGCTCAAGACTTGAGAAATTTTCTCACATTTTTGTGTATAAAAACTATATAAAATCTATTTGAAATACTTATATTTCGCTTGAGGCTTCGAATTTTGCTCACATTTCTCTTTGCTCCTTTATGGAAAATGCATACTATTAATATGAAATATGAATATCTCGCTCAAAACTTAGAATTTTGATCATAATATATTATTGGTATAAAATATGAATATCTCGCTCACAAAATTTTGCAGAAAGTTCATGTTGATTTCTGAACTTAAATATACCTACAATAATATTAATGGTATACAACCTTTATACAATATGCATACAAATTTAATACAACTATAAAGTATATGCAAATTTACAAATAATTTTCATACTAACACAGCACACAATTTACAACTTTGATCGATGAATATTTGATACAATTTGACTGTAACTTTGAACTTCGACGAACTATGATTGAAATCTAGTCTAAGACTAGCCCAAATCTCATTAAAATTGCCCTAATTTTTAGATTCGAACTCCTCAATATGTTTCAGTTCTTTTGAAATATTACTCAGAAACAAAATTTGTTCAAGACAAAATAATGTTCAGACAAGAAAATTTTAGAAACAACAAACATAATAGACATAAGAAGACTCTATAATTATAGTTTTGATAATTGATCTCCATAGGTATAATCTTATTTGCTATGGTCACTGCAGAAGTTTGTATGTTTCTGTCCGCTTGTATATTTAGCTTGCAAATATACAAATAGACTATGTATATACAAATTCTGTGTTTATACATTTAGGATTTTTTAGAACTTCGTTTGTATATTTTGTTTCCCAATATACAAAAAATGGCAATATATTATGAAGTTTTCATAAATCGTATACAAATATATAGGGTAAGCATATACACAATTCTAAATTTATATAATCAGAAACCGAATTATATAAATGATGGACTTGTACAAATCAGACAAATCAAGTGAATAGCAAAAATTGGTTTAACTATAACAACTAATTATAATTTTTTAAACTTCTAGCAATAATACCTAATATAGGCTAAATGCTTGCTATTCAACCTAATTAACCAATTTACATGATATTCTCTTTTAAGCCTGTTTCTGAAAAACAATTTTTGGAGTACAAAGCGAACTTACATTATGTCTATAGGATCTTATTTAGATTACCCCTCACTCCCCCTCCCCCAATTTTACCATTCCATTTTGTCCTTGTAAATAATTGAAAAATATTTTTTTTAAGAATAATTTTACAAGACAATAAGGAGATTAGAGGTCAACTTATTTTATTTTTTAATTTTGTAAAAAGAGGGGATAATTTCTCCTCGTTGTGCATTATTTTTCTTGTCTATAATGATTTCTAGAATTGAAGTCCAAAACAAATATATGATACTTTATTCTTTAATTTCTACTTGAGAATATAAATCAAATCATAAACGTATGACTTCACCTTAGTTTGTGAAGGTTGTTATTAATTTTCATCCTATGAATTTAGAGTCGATAGCCATCAATGTTCTATTATAAGTTCCAACAAATAATAATAGGAATTAAGGGTTTAGATTATCATCCAAATTCCTAATCATCATAGTTAGTTGAAGAGAAGCGTACTCAATGAAATTTACTAATCCTTAGCTACAATATAATTTATGAATATTAATAAGTGCATATACTGTTAATTACCACAAAAATAGAGATGCAATTTGTAAATTAGCAAAAGGGAGAAGTGGAAGGAATGAACTTTTTTCTTGATATGTTGAATTCATTGCAATCACCTTCCATGGTCCTTTGTTTGATTAATCTAATGGGATAAACAACACATAAGAATTAATTTAACCATTTTTTTTTAAGAATGGTTCCTTCTTAATTGAGTTTTATATCTAAACGGTAGTGGTGCGAATTTCTATCTAAAATATATATTATTTGTGTTTATATACAAAAAGAAAACAATTGATAGTTGAGCTATATTTTACTAAAGGCATAACACATAACTCAGACTCTTAATTTGGCTTCAAATTATAACTTTGACCTTTAACTTTGTCACTGCACAAATAGACAATTTAACTATCCAAAATTTAAACAAAAAAACACTTGAATTCTACTTGGCAATATATATATATATACACATGTTTTTATTAAATTTCACTTTTTTTTCTTTCTAATTTTTTTCATTTTCCCTTTTTTTCCTGACATTATTTGTTGTTCATTGCAAATGCACAAATTGCAAGTGACATTTAACTATTTTTGTTTTTGTGAAAAAAAAAAAGCTATAATGAAGTTTTTTTATTTTTCCCTATATCTATTGTAAGCAAGATGGAGTAAGTATACACTTGTAAAAATCGAACACAATCTAAGTCCGAAGACGATCAATCAACTACTCCAATCCACTCTTACGAGACTCCT
Organism: Solanum pennellii; assembly: GCF_001406875.1. Lineage (NCBI taxonomy): Eukaryota > Viridiplantae > Streptophyta > Magnoliopsida > Solanales > Solanaceae > Solanum > Solanum pennellii. The sequence continues at coordinate 75,996,860 of NC_028646.1, read as the reverse complement.
TACATTTTGATTAGGTATCAAATTGCTACCCAAACTTGACAAAAATCTTTAAAAAGTTCATCTAGACATTTTATCAAACAGTTTAAGTGCACCATTTTACTTAATAATTTTTAGCACTCTATGTTTATTTCTTAGCCTCTGAAAATTCGTAATTCTAATTTGTTAATGATTATGACAATCATAATGTACAAAACACCTTTTTTTTTCCATTAAGTATTTGACAACTTAAAACATAAATATACTTCAAACTAAAGAAAGAAGAATAAGTTAGTTGATTTTCATGACTTCCTATATCTATGGACTTGCTATGAAATAATTTTGCAACAAAAAGTTAGTTTCCTCTAGTTATTCCCATTCTGGCTTGAACATCTGACCAACAATATGCAATTCTTATTTATAAAGTGTTGAACCTTGATACTTTGACTAAATTAAGAAAGAAAAATACGTCATCGTTCTAGTATATGAATTTTCTGCACATATCTTGAATAATTTTTTCTTTGATTTGAATATAAGGGCATGAATTTTAGAAATTTAGATTATGGAGAAGAGCTTGGTACAAAAAATTCCAGAAATAAATTTGTTTTCTTTTTCACCTTATTCTATATTACTAGTCCTAGAAACGTGCGTTGCACGTTTGTCCTCTATTACTATATAAAATTTGTTGCCAGTATAAAATCCTCACTAATAAATTTAAAATTAATGTCCCAATAGTTTAGACATAAAAAAAATCTGAATAATAGGTAATAAAGAAAAGCAATAATTTTAATTATGAAAATTAATATGAATGTCCCCGAATATTCTCTATGATGTATATATAGTTAATCCTTCATTACATACATCATAATGAATATAAACTTTTCCCATAGTCAATCTCCCATGTTAATGCAATTATGGTATAACAACCTTTTGTATGCCTCTATTAATACTATATGTGGAGGCATAGGAACTCTTATTGTGCACACTTGAACATACTTATTGAAAGAATAAGAATCACTCTTCTCTTGTCATTGTGTTTCTATTGCTTTCATAACTAAAAGTCTAAGACATTGTGTTTGATGGTAAAGAAATAAAGTGTTGAGATGAAAATGATTATCAGAATGGTTTTTTTCATCCGTCAATTCATAGTGAAATTCTTGATTATCAATCACACTAACGGACATACTAAATTTACTTGAAAAAAGAGTTAAGTAGAAGAAAGAACACTGAAGCAAAGTTAAATAGACTGGATCTAAAGGAAATTTCATTTTAAGCTAATATTAACAGCATGACACACAACAACTCAGGGAAAAAGTTAAGTTGTTGATTGAAAAAGTGAACTCACTACAAGAAATCATCGAGTTCAAACATACAATGGCAACCATCATTTTCTTTATGTCATCACTGATGAGATCAGTTCTGCAGCACCATATGCAACAAAGCCTCATTAGTAAAGTACAATTATCCTTTAGGCATCGTAGTCACACGGGAGGAAAAAAGACTCAATTTTTTTTTAAATATATTTGCTTAGGAAATAAAAAAAGAAAGAAAGAAAGAAAGAAGATAACTATGTACCTATCCTTACAACTTTGTTTCCAAATAACAAATTATTTGGACGCATCCTTCATCTGGTTAGCGATTCACGCTTCGTTTGCTCAGCCATTTTAAAATTCTTGCGACAAATATTTGGAAACCTGAAGATCAAAATTCTTGATGCCACTTAAAAGTACTTCAGGTGCACTTTTTGACAGTTATAGTAACATGACAGAAAAATAAAAATAAGTTAACGTGATATAGTTCGAAAAAAGGAAAAATAAATTAAAAAACCATATAATTACTAAGGAGATCTATTTCAGACTTGCGATTCCTAAAAAGATGTGTAGTCGCATAGGAGATTGAAAGATCATGACTTCTGGGAATTTGAAAGATTGACGGCTAATTAACTGTATATGATTATTAGCATTAGTATAATGATTTATTAATATGATAGCATTATTATTTAATAACTAATTAATTAATGTTTTCATTTTTTTTAGTTGAAGGGTGAAATGGCAATTCTACTTTTGACTTGGTTATTTAATAACAAATTAATTAATGTTTTTATTTTTGTTAGTTGAAGGGTGAAATGGTAATTCAACTTTTGACTTAGGTTGTTTCACTTTTAATAATATATGATAGTTTATTTTTATTATTTCAAAATGTAGGTGTATTTATTTTAGTTAGTTGGCAGCAACTTAGTGGTATTATCATGTCAGAGTATTTGTATATCATACATTGTATCTAAAATATTGGAGTGTTTTTTTGTATAAATTTTGGATAGTTGGAGTGTCTTTTTGTGCACTATCGAGGTTAAAGGTGAAATTTATAATTTGAAACTAAGTTAAGGGGCATATATATGTATTATGTCTTTAATAAATAATTAGTGACAATTTATATAGAAAACTCATATACTTGATAATTCAGACATGAATCTCCAAAAACCTAGGTACTTTAAATATATTTTTGACTCATCGATTTTTTTAAAATATGTTGAAATTTTGTTTCGATGATTCTGGAGAAGTAAAGAGTTTTTTGGGAAGTAAAGTTTAAAAATTTTTGGTTTTTTTTTTTTAATATTCTTCTGTTTACCGGCCTTGAGTAAACACCTCAACCAATCAACCACCAATTAATGACCAGAAGGTCAGTCATCATATTGTATTCTTAGTTTAAATATAATATATATTTTAATTATTATTTAACCTTATTATATCGTATTATTAAACTAGTATTATCTAAAAAGATTTGATATGATCACGTTGTTACATTATTATTATTATTATTATTATTTTATTTATTTTATCTTTTTTTAATATCTAGTAATCATATTGTATCATTAAGTACTTCTATATACTCCATTCAACTTATTTATCTCGTAGACTCATACTATAAATTATTAATATTAACAGTTTATTAGGATGAAAAGTGATATATTTATTTAAATATATCCATCAAAATGATTTAATATTATATATACTATATAATATGATGTACTATGATCAAATTATATATAATAATGATCCAAACAAAATATTGAAAAAATCGATTCACGTTGTGCTACATGTGTATACGTTCCAGATCCAAGTAATAGTATCAATCATTCAAAGTGGCAATAGAATCATGGTTTATTTAAACTTTGACCTGTCCACTGATTTGACATGGATGTAGGACAATCAAATTTTTTTATAATCAATTTATATTTTTGATATATTTTATTATTATTATTATTATTATTATTATTATTATTATTATTATTATTATTATTATAGAGTTCCAAATGCATTAGCCTAAGAGGTTGTACATTTTACGAGGTGGATGCATGTGAATGTATTATTAACAAACATTCGTCAAAATTTCATCACGTTTATCGCCAGACATAGCAAGAATCTTGCAGAAGATAGCAATAATTTATCTATACCAAAATTTTAAAAAATTAAAAGTGACCAAAAAAAAAAAGTTATAGCATATCTCTGAAATAGAAATTAAATATAATAGATTTGCAGACATGTCGTAATTAAAGAAAAAATAAAAGTTTGCTTCATGTTAGATGTGCCACAATTAATTAGGACTTTGGCAGATAATCTCATAATAAAGACTTAAACCAGACTCATAATCAATTAACTGATCAGCTCATAGATTAGGTGAACTTAAACATATATTAAATTAGTTAGAGAAGTAGTTTCATTATTCATTAGAAAAAAGTCAAATAAAATCAACTAAATCACTGCTATTATATTGCTCATTGTTCAAAGTGCTACTAGTTTTTGACCTGCTTCTGTTTTGCTTAATTTAATATTTATCTCCTGTTTGTTTGTTTGTTTGAGTAAAATTAAGTGTTACTTTGACAAAAATTATGTCTATTTATAAATCAATTTGTAGTTTACTTAATTATCTTATTTAATAATGGTCTCTTAAAAATTGAATACCATTAAGACTATTAAGAATATGTAGTATAATTATTAGAAAATACCTATTAATTTTTGTCTGACATTTCTAAAATGACATTTATTTTGAAACAGAAAAAATATATAAAATAAATTTTCTATTATTTAGTCAAAATTATTAAATTCTGTAGCTCCGGCAAAAAGGGCAAGTATAGTTACCCACTCAAATATCTTTTAAATTCAACAACTTCATTTCCCTTGTGCTGCTTTTTCTCCTTAGTATTATAAGTACTTACTTATAAGAAGATAAATCAAAGCTAAGAGGTTATTTGAGAGAAGATTATGGCAGAAAAATTAGTGCATAAATCATGGATAATTCAATATAATTTGCATTCTGTTTTAGGATTCCTCCTCTTGTTCTTTCTTTTTGTGTCTTTTTATCTTATAGGAGATAATAGTGATGGTGTTAATTTTCTAGCAATTAATAAGTCTACAAGGAAAATTTCATCTCCAAAATGTGATTTGTTTTCTGGAAGATGGATTTTTGATAATGTGTCATATCCTTTGTACAAAGAAAAACAATGTTCTTTCATGCCTGATGATTTTGCTTGTCACAAATTTGGAAGAAAAGACTCAAAATATCATTATTGGAGATGGCAACCTTATCATTGTGATCTTCCAAGGTAACAAAAAAAACAAAAAAAACTCTCCTTGATTTCCTCTTTTCTTGTTCTGTTGAATTTCATTCTCGGAAATAGTCTCTCTATCCCTACCCTCCCTAGAATCCACTTGTGGGAATGTACTGAGTATGTTACCTATCAAGGTAGGGTTAAGGTGTCTGTACATTCTACCCTCCCCAGATTCAACTTGTGGGACTACACTGGATATGTTGTTGTTTGTTAGTTGAATTTTATTTTAAATATGTGTGTTGTAAGAGTGTAGGTTTAATGCCAAGGGATTGTTGGAGAAGCTAAAAGGGAAGAGGGTGTTGTTTGTTGGGGATTCATTGAACAAGAATCAATGGGCTTCTATGGTATGCTTGATTGAATCCTCTGGAATTCCATCTCTCAACCCACCTATATGGAAAGGCAACTTAATCACCTTTGAGGTCAAGGTAATTACACTATAGTTTTTTTCGTTTGCTCGAATTTAAATCATGGTCTCTCGTGATTTTTATCTCACTTTATTTACCGCTAGGCCATACCTTGGACTCACAAAACAATTAGCCTTTTCATCAGACCTTGTACATGAAAATTGTGCACTTTGAAAGAAGACAAACCAAGTAAATCCACAAAATTTGTCAACATCACTAATTCAAATGGCAAATAATGTATTCCATTGTATGTGTCTGTTATTAGAGTTTGTTAGAGATGCCTAAAATTGCATGATTGTTAGGTGATTAATCAATTCAAATAAGATAAAATATTATTCCCAAAGAAAAATTCTTGCAATTTGTTGTATAAAGTATAAACCAAGAAAGTGACATTTATGATGCGACAACAAGAGGTAAATCATGAAAACTAACATGGGTTGTGGTGCAGTGGTGGGATTGCTTCAACTTTAACCAGAGGTCTCGAGTTCGAGCCCCCTATAGAGAAAATCCTGTTGAGAGCACATAAATTGGGTCGGAGAGAGTAGTTAATATATCAACTAGTTAAGACTTTCTACTTTCAAGAGAAGTTTTGCTTCTATTGTGTGGCTAAAGTTTTTCATTTTCTAATATGATATAGGAATACAATGCAACAGTTGATTTCTATTGGTCACCATTGCTAGTAGAATCCAATTGTGATGATCCGGTGGAGCATCGTGTCCGCGATCGAATTATCAGAGTTGAGGCCATTGAAAAACATGCTAGGCATTGGATTGATGCAGACATTCTTATCTTTGATTCCTTCACTTGGTGGCTTGAATCACATATGACACTTCAGTAAGCCTGTTTTGCTTCACACCAAAATAAGTACTCCTTTCACATTTTACACAAACATTTCATATTTGGAATTAAGTTATATACACTAACAATGTAAAGACGATCTCGTAGTTATAAGTAACATGATGATTGTTGTCTCATAGTTTCATGCCAACTTTACACAGATGGGGATCGTTTAACAGCTCCGATGCAATACACAAGAAGGTTGAAATGAAGCTACGACGTTATGAGATGGCCTTAAGAACATGGTCAGATTGGTTGGAGTTTCAAATTGAAAGAAAAAGGACTAAATTGTTCTTCATGAGCCTCTCGTCTTCTCACAAAAAGTACGATCATGACTACATTGTTTGTCCGTTGTTGCACAAACAACGAAAGAATTAATTCTTTTTGTTGTTACATGCAGTGGTACAGATTGGGGCAGGGGAAATGATCAAAATTGCTATGGCGAAACAGAACCAATATCAAGAAGAGAGTATTGGGGTAACGAAAGTGATATAAATATGATGCAAATAGCAGAGGCCTCTGTAAATGAGCTGAAGAGAAAGGGATTAGACATACAATATCTCAACATAACACAACTCTCCGAGTATAGAAAAGACGGACACCCATCCATTTACAAGAGGAATTGGGTTGCTCCAACAAAAGAACAACTGTTGAATCCAAGAAAAAATTCAGACTGTGTACATTGGTGCCTTCCTGGTGTGCCTGATGTTTGGAATCAGATTCTTTATGCCTACATAATGGATTCGTCAAGAGAATTAAACGAATAGAGATATATACTAGTGCACTCACTGTGATACAAAGTATACATAACGAATTATATTCAATTGGAGATATATAGTACAAGTCAAAGACAGTGAGTGTGACAGGACTCTCTGTAACTGATCCTTCAACTATATATCCATCTTAAAAGCATGTGATTTTTGTTGTTCATATATATAGTCAAAAAATTATTTGAAGGTCATGATGGTAACCAATTGCACAATGAAGAGAGTTTTCTTTATTTCTAGTTTCATTTGCTTAGTTATCCCCAAATTATTGTGTTATTTTCTTTTCCACATTGAAGGTGAGGTAAACAATCTTGGGATAACTTGTTCCCAACCAAGCGAGCCCTAATAGTAGTAATTTTGTTGGAATATTTGATAACCAATAGCACTAACCATATGGAGTATGGTCACACACCCCTGTGCTTTTGAAAATACATAGCATATTAATATTTCTTGAAAACTTGGGCAACCTAAGAACAATGAGAAAGAAGCAACAAAGGGGAAGTGAATTTGTATCAAATCCTTCAGAAAATCAAACCTAACAAACTTGATTTTTCTCGTCTTATATGTTTGAATCAAGCAATGTTTTAAAGATCGAGTTCAAACTAATAGCAAGAATTGAGCAAATGAGAAAAATGAACAAATTCAACCAACCATCTAAATTCAGCAATTGCGAGTTCATAATGAGCTAATACAATTGCAAAGTTGAAAAAATATATAGGGCTGACTTGTATTCTCAAACATAAACTTTGTAGATGATACATACATTTGCTAACGAGAGGATTGTTTGAGTTTTCATTTGTTTACTAACAACTAGTAATAACAAGGTTACAGATGAATACAACTGTGACAATGAAACAATGTTTGATCTTAAAATTAGGAAAAATATCAAATACAACATAATGATGACAAATTTAGGTTATAATAATAGTTATATAGATACGCATATCATATTTGACATATTACTTCTTTAATCTCAAGTATATATTACATAGATAAACTATATATTCAAATTGAAGTCATACTATATTTTGTTTGTCCTAAATAACTATTTTTGTTGTGACAAAAATAGTTAAGAAGAGAGTGATAGAGTCAAATTGACATCAAAAGCAGATGAAGTTAGCAACCCTTCTGGCCTACCTTTCTCGGTTTCCGCATTGTTCATGTCAACCTCACACTTACAATAATACTCTCCATCTTTGATTTGATCTTCACATTTACAATATTCTCCATCTTTAGTTTGATCTTCCATAGAAACTTGAGCGGAGTCTACATCAATCAATCTTGGCAAGTCCTTCACCGGATCCTATAAGGTTTTTACTACAGAGTTGTCAAGATATTCTAACACAAAATAAGTCTCATATAACAAATGACAGAAACATGCTAGTGTTAAAAGCTAGTCACTGCTAAGGAAGGTCAATATTGTTGCATATCATCTGGAAAAATTGGCAAACTATAGTTCGAATAGCCAAGTTTTCAACTCTTTTCAATATTTGTCTAATGTTGCAAAGAGCTCTTATCAACTGGACAAAAGCCAACTGCCATCTCCGACGAGGGAAACTTTTTTATTAGGATGTGAAAATGCACTCAGAAGCTTACATACATGTTTGAGAAACCAAAAAATGTCAATCGTTCTAACATGATTTCTCTTTTGGAAAAGGTAGAAGTAAAATCATGATGAATCACATTGACACCAAAAAAGTGAGAAGTATCAAACGTTTTCATTTTCAAATTAGGCAAAACATTGACGAACAAAGTGAAGAAACAATAGCAGAGTGTTCATCCTCACCTTCCCCTTAATGGTGCCATCTTCTTCAACATGCCATCCAGCTTCCTTACATAGAGCCATGAGAAGATCATTGGTGTCTGCATGCTTAGGAAGTTTGTAGTTTCCATGAGCTCGTAGTCCAGCAAAGATTTTGTGAGCTACTCTTCGACGATTTTTCTCCCTTTGCTTATTTTTCTGTCGCTCCCTATCAGATGGATAACGGAACCTAGTCACAACACTGCCATCTTTCGCGGTTCTGTGAACCAACCACGGCCCTCTGCTCGTTTTTATGCATCCTCTAACACCACTAATTTTCTTATCTTCCCCCATAGTTATGAGTTATGCTTCCACTTTTAGTTTGTTCAATTTTTTTGTGGTTATTTTCTATAGATTTAGCTAGAGTAGGTATTTATAGTAGAAAATAGACAGCATATAGACAAATTATGAGTACAACAAATTAAAGTGGACAGAATATATTCCTCCAGTTTGTTGTGAGTACTATGTTAAGTACTTGAGTCCTTTTCTTTTTTTATTTTCAAAATATTTTATACACAACATTAATGTATGAGCAAATGAGATATATTACTTAGATGAGTTTATTTAGTTAAAAGTTCTCAGGAACATTGACAAAGGTCCATTAGGTACAATTACTGTTTCTAATTTAAAATACATGAAAATATTATTACAAAGCCAAAGACAAGCTCGTTTAAATCTCAAAAATAAAAAGTGTTATTACAAATTGAGATTATGATAGAATACTACAAGTCATAATATTAATTAACATCTAAAAGACATATTCAAAAATTACAATCATATATCAATTCGTTTGAATCTCAAAAATTAAAATGTGTTGTATAAATTAGGAGGGAGGGAGTAATTAGTTAAGGTAGAGTATTCTTTTTAATAGTAAATCTACTGGAGACACGAAAAGCAAATAGTTGCATAATTGGATAAGAAAACAAAAAAAAAGCATGGAAAATTAGCAGTGGAGATATTGCATGCAGATTTATGTTTTTTTTTTTCGACGTTCGATATTTATATTGGAGTTCGATTAAGTTTGTATTAGAAAATTCTATATTTTGAGGCGCTCCCTAAGAAAAACGACTCAATATTAGGGAAACTCGAGAATAAAGTAATCACTATTCTATCGCAACCCTTGTTATGCTTTTTCAGTCATATTCGTTGTTGTATAGACATTAATTCAGGTGAAAGTACAATATTTTTTCTGAAATTTTGATCTTCTGTTCCATTTTGTCCAAATGGTCACATATATATGGGGAATCAAAGAATAAATATAGTACACTATACAGCCTTCTTTTTGTCTTCTGATTTCCCATACAAAAAGTAATATCTTTTAATCATAAAACTCCAAGTTTGTATCTTTATATACAACAGTAGTATATATTTTGAAATGTTATAAAAAATAAGCTTTTTACTTGATCTTTATTTGTTTACAATCAATTCATGTAACAAGCCCAATTGAGTTATCACGTGACAACTCGATCGATCACATTTTTGCTACAACAAATTCAGCTGAGTATAATTCGTACTCCCTTCTGCCTTTCGATATTGAGATTTCGATTAATTCGAATGATTTATTTCAGAAACCTCTGATTAAATTTGAAAAAATTATATTTTTCCATCATGAACCAGGATGGTAGTATATATCATAGTCAATAATGACTTAACTAGTGCATTTGTACTCTTGTTAACAAAAAATATTTTTTTATGTATATGCATTAAATATTGTATTTCTTTCGACTTTTTATCTTGATCATTAGTGCTTATTAATAGTAAAATGAAGAATACAATGAGATTTAAATAATACAAAGTAGGATATGATAATACTAAATTTGAATGGAATGCAAAAAGCTAATTCTAAATATTTTCTTTTCAATATATATTCCACTGTTGCATTTGGAGATTGCTCTTTTGACTAGCATGAAAATGTTTTTTTTTTTAAAAAAAACTCTGATTTTATGAAGAAAGAATGGAGAGAAAATATGTTATTAAACTTTCTATTGGATCTCATAAAAGTAACTCTTTTTATGAAAGAATCTTCTGTTGCTTTCTCTTCACAAAACAAGGGAAAAGCTACTTTTAAATTTTTATCATTTCTTATTGTTTATGTTAATTCTAAATAAATATATATTCCATTCCTTTTCTTTTATAATCTTGATTCCTTTGTTCTCAAGTTGAAGGCTTGTCTGTTAGCTATAATTGGGTCTGAATATATAAAAATGGTTATAATTATTTTTAAGAAAATATCGTATCATAATGATAATTGTGTTATTTGTCAAAATATTTGCGTAACCTGCCTTATTCCTTACTATTACTAACAATAATATATTCAACGAATGAAATTTAGAAAGAATAAAGTGTACATGAACGTGAAAAAAATGTTTTCAAAAGAAATTTAAAAAATACAAGTATGAAAAAGACTGATGAAAATAAATAAGTTACGATGGCTTATAATTAACATAACTTATTTCTAGTATTTACTTTAGCTTTTTATTTAAATTTTGATCATTAAGTTTAGTTAAATAAGATCTAGCAATTTTTACTTATTTCGATTGAAAATTTTTATTTTTAATAAAAGACCGTCAAACACTTAATCTAGCAATTAATTTGCCTCCCAAAAAAATGTGCTCATAAAATTCGGTCCACTTTGTAACATCATTATTATAAATATTAAAAAAAAATTAACTATTTACTTGGTGAATTTTTACGCAACATATTAGTGAGATTCAAGATTTGTGGGGATTTTCCCACAAATCGAGATGATCAAATATAACTTCTTGTTAAGTTTTTTTGGCGACTTACCAATATTTTATTTTTGATTCTAACAAAAAAGTTATTTTTAAAATTACTTTACATAAATAATTGTTTATATTCATTATTTATTTTTACTAGCTCGTAGACATATATCAGACACATATTATAACATGGATAATACCTAAATTCTAGATCTACCCATTACTTTTTGTTTAAATGGTTAGATAGAAAACTATCTAGGCTACTTCTATTTTTGTATTTGTACATAATTCTTTTTTAACGGGGTCAAAATTTAAACAGTGGAATAGAAAAAGGGGAAAAGAACACTTTACTACAAAAGGAAAATTATTTATAAGCGGCTATTTCCTTACTTTCATATTTTTTATTTTAAACTATTAATTCATGTTTTTATATATATATATATATATA
>NC_028646.1:75981245-75984665 GCF_001406875.1 Solanum pennellii | reverse complement strand
AAGAAGTAATGCTTTAAATTGTAAATATAACTTTGTAATGTTTCTAATTATTGACATAACCGATTAATCAAATCGAAAAAAACCCAAACAAAAAAGAGAAAAACCAAACCAAATTTATTTTGGTTCGGATTGGGTTGCACTTCTTCAAAATTAAAAATCAAAAACTCAAACCGGATAATATAAACCGAACCAAAAAACCGAATGCACACCCCTACATACACAATTACTTTCATAACCCATGTCTTTAACTACTAATTAATGTTTATTGATTGATTACATTAGAATATATTAGAGTATATATGTATTCAAATAGTATCAAAGAGGAAATCAATGATTCAGTGAAAACACTACTAGTCAATTATTCTTTATATCATTAGAGTAAATATATTTTGATGACATCAAAGAAGAAAATCCAATATTTCTGTGAAAAGGCTACTGGTTGATACTATCATAGTATATCGATACCATCATAGTATATATATATAACACACACTTTGAAATGATATTAGTAGTAGTTCGATGAGTAGAACAAGGAAGGAAATCATGTAAACAGTTTGCTCTATGAATCTAATCAGGGTAAATATATTAGATTCGTTCAATTTTTTTTAAAATGCCTAATGAGTTCAATTTGTGTAGTTTCCCTAAAAAAAAAGTAGAAAAAATTACGCAACAAAGCAAATTTATACTATTTAATTACTTATCATAGCTATAGTTTGCTATAATTACCACTCGTGACTAACACTAACATTAATTATGTGGTTTGACTTCGAATTTGTATAATTAGTCATGTTTGTATATGTGTAATTCGCTAGAATATACAAATACATATGTATAATATAAAATTATTTGATCTATATACATATACAATTCACCTCTCTCCCACTCTCTGCCCTCTCTCACTCGCCTCTCTGCTCCCTCTCTCAATCTCTCTCGCCTCTCTCCTCCCTCTCCCAATATCGCTCATCTCTCTCCTCCCTCTCCCAATATCGCTCGCCTCTCTTCTCCCTCTCCCAATCTCACTCGCCTCTCTCCTCCCTCTCCCAATCTGGCTTGCCCTACATGCAAATGTATATGTATAATATACAATTATATACATATACAATTCACCTCTCTCCCACTCTTTGGCCTCTCTCGCTCACCTCTCTCCTCTCTCTCCATCCTCGCTCGCTTCTCTCCTCCCTCTCCAATCTCTCTTGCATATATACAAACACATATGTATAATATACAATTATCTATCATATACATATATAATTCACATTTCTCTCACTCTTTTCCCCCTTTCTCTCCCAGTTTCGCTCGCCTCTCTCTTTATATAACATGTAACTACAAATTGTAATTATCAAACTATAGCTATGAAGAGTAATAATTATTTTTAAATGATTATATGTGAAAATTTTAATAAATCTTAGTTATACAAATCCGCCAAAAAATACACTACGTACCAAGAGAAGCCCATTCTGAAAAGGCCCATTTTTCGCTAAATGAAGACCATGACTAAAAAAACCAGAAAGAAGAAAGAAGAATGCATCAACTTAGTAAAAACTACATAAATTACATAATTTTAAGAGCTAATTACAAAATTCTTATGAATAAAGATGTATTTAAAAGAGGATATGAATGTATCTGAGGGGAAATTTTTGTAATTATTTAGAATGATGGAAATTTTTAAAGATTATAGTAAAATAAGATGTGTATTTATGTTTTTCCATCAAATTAAGCCTCAAACCTAAATAACAATACTAAACATTGTCATGGAAAATATTTCGTAGTTATTCCTACATATATTTTAATTGAATTTGTGAATAAAAATACATGTTTTCATATGAAAATAAAAAATCTTTCCATTATTTCAGTGTGAATCTATTTCTTACTATGCATTTTCTAGTAAGCTTGTTCAGTAAAAATTGAATGGAAAAATCATGCTTTATAATACAGAACTTATTATTGGTCCGTAATGGAAAATGCCTCTATCTAGTAGTGCAACGGGCAACATATTTAATAAAAATTACGAAATTCGAATATTGGAATAGAACTTACCAAAGAAATATTGGAAATTAAACTTAACCAAAATGACAAAACTGAAAACAAAAAATCCAAAATTAATAGAAAAGGTATTTGTGTAAACTTGTAATGTGATCAAACTAACTAATAAGTTTCTAAAAAATCTTAACTTGTTATGTGATAAAACTAACTAATAAGTTTCTAAAAAATCTTATTTATGTATCCAAAAGCGTTTATATGCGAACTAAGATCTTATAAATCAAAATTATCCAAAAGTTATAAGTTGGTAATTATCTTATCTTTGTTGTTCATTATTCTCCTTATGCATATACATACTATTCAATAACATAAATTTTTTCTATCAACATTTTTATTGGACACATCGACTATTGTTTATGAATTTTAATATTTCAACTCATTTACACACACAAAAAAAGGCAGTTTTATCAAAAAAAATTTTTATAAAAATTCAACACTTTATACTTAAATAACTACTTTTAATTGTACAAACTCATATTCAAAAAGTGAAGCAAATATTTTCTTACTTGTGACCCGGGATGCCAAAATATCACTTTTAATTGGTATTTTTTATTTCATTCAAATGTGTTGAGTTGAAAATCAAACCTTCATCATCATATATTTACTATATAACTCTAACCATTAAGTTATATCTCACAATTGCTTTAATTATATTTAAGTTTGATTATTATTATTAGCATACTAATTATACTTGACCTATATACTTGTGTGTTCCTCACTGTATTATTCCTCAATCACTATTAAAAACTATATTTATTTTCGTCAAAAAATAAAAATATCCATCGTATTTAAATCTGTCTACTAGTGGCTAAGTTATAAGATTGATTGTTATATAAGGAAATGTGATATTTTTTTTGAATTGATCAAAAAATAAATAGTGTTATATAAAAGGACAACTTTCACATATAGCAACAAAAAATTCATATTTGTATGCTATAGCAAAGTTTGCATAATTGCGCTCCATAGCAAACATAAAACTGTATAATTCGCTATACATATACAATTGTATAATTCGCTGGCCTAAATTGTATAATTCGCTGGCCTATTTCGCTGCAATTGTATAATTCGCTATCCTATTTCACTGCGATTGTATAATGCACAATTGTATAATTCGCTGCCTATTTCGCTGCAATTTTTTTATAAAATTTGCTTTGCATACAGTTGAATCGAATTAAAATGTATGTATATTGCATAATTATAAGTGTACAGCAAGAAGATATATATTTTTCTCTCGCTTTATACAAAAACAGAAACACAATACATACACTTCTGTTGTATAAAGCTAGAGAAAATTGTATTTCACTGCAATTGTATAATTCGTTGGCCTTTTTCTCTGTAATATTTGAAGTAAAATGTTTGTAAATTGTATAATTAAGTGTA
>NC_028646.1:75974145-75980892 GCF_001406875.1 Solanum pennellii | reverse complement strand
TATAAAATTTGCTTTGCATACAGTTGAATCGAATTAAAATGTATGTATATTGCATAATTATAAGTGTACAGCAAGAAGATATATATTTTTCTCTCGCTTTATACAAAAACAGAAACACAATACATACACTTCTGTTGTATAAAGCTAGAGAAAATTGTATTTCACTGCAATTGTATAATTCGTTGGCCTTTTTCTCTGTAATATTTGAAGTAAAATGTTTGTAAATTGTATAATTAAGTGTAGAACACGAAATATATATTTTTGCATGTGTATATACAATTTTCTCTCGCTTTATACAAAACAGAAACATTATACACTTCTGTGTATAAAGCGAGAGAGGCGAGCACGAATGGAGAGTGGCGAGCGAGATTTTTGGGAGAGAGATGCTGGCAAATTTTAGCGAACGTTTGTTATGGAGCACAATTAAATCAACCTCTAGCTATTCCATTTATTTTAGATTATTAATTTGCTATTATATATAAATTTCCCCATATCAAATGAGACGAAGGAGTAATTAATTTTGTGTGGCATGCAGTTTCTTTTTACCTACTCATATTGAGTGCTTAGAAATGATGAGAGTCAGAAAAGAGGGGTTCAATTTCCCAAGAAGTCTCTCTCAATAATACTCAAACACTATAATTATGACAAAATCTCATTAATGTTTCAATGGTTCACCTAATACCTGACATTCCTCTTCTTTAGTTATAATATTACGAATTTTATCAAATTTTTAGTATTAATATCTAAATATATTGTGATATATGTATCTCAAAAGATATAAGATTAAAATAGATATAGTTTGTGCTAAATATATTATATTTATAGGTAAACCTTGTTTGACTCCTTTTTAGTTACAATCTTACTCGTCATTTTCCTATAAAATTAATTAACTATTTCAGATACATGTGAATCATATTAAATACACATACAAATATATATATGTGATGTATATTTAGTATGATTTCCATGTATCTGCGGTACATCACTATTTTCCTATCCATTCCGTTCACCTCTTTCACTATTTTAATATATCATGATAAAATAAATAAGAAAATCTAATTATCTTTATATATATATATATATATATTAGTGGTAAATACATCATTATTTGAAAGTTATGTTGAATAAAACTTCTAAGAGGAATGCCAAAAATAAATATATAGTTTTTTTTTGTGTCAAATTAAACATTATAAGTTGGTTCACTATCACTTGGATCTTATATAGTAAAAACGAAGATTACATTGGTCCCCCAAGAGATTTAGGTGATATTGACGTAAATTGAGATTAAATTATTTTTCTATCCCTGTTTAACATCATTGATGTGAGTTGGGAAAATATTACTAAACATATAAGGTCAATGACTTAATTAACTTAAAAAAGACATCTTCAATCAGGGCAACTCGAAGTAATTGAAGGTCAAAAGCGAAATTTTAATTCATATCTAAAATATAAATAAATTTTATATACGTATTTAATCAAAATTTATTTATTTTATACTATTTAGATAAAATATTATTAGCATTTTAATATTATTTTTCAGTTATTAATTTTAGCTAATTAAGATTTTGTCAACTCAATATTGAAATACATCCTTTCAGTGAGACCATTAGTTTATGAATTGTTGACATAATTCTATAGGTTAACTAATATTAAATAAAGATAAGAGTTAAAATCATAAAATTTGAAGCAAGAAATTGATGACTTGATATATTCCATTTTAATATGCCTCTAGTAATGCTTGAAACTAAAATTTAAAAAGCAATAAAAAGAATTCGTAACTCACTTTGTTCAACACTTTTCACAGTTAAATTTTATTCTTAACAAAGTACAAGAAATGCATCCTTTATAGATTTGGAATAAATTTACAATATAAGTGAAGTAGAGTTAATCCTAAGACAACTAAGCTTGCAGCTATATGGGATCGCTATTGTTCTCGAGGATGATTCTTCACTTGAGTGTTAGCCTTTACAAGGTTGAGAGTTTTTAAGTTGCAAAAACTAAGGATGTGACTATAAGACATAATCTTTATGAAGAACAGTCGCAACTTTGGAGATCATGCGATTGATCGAGATTTCTGCCACAGTTGGAGATTGTGCAACAACCAATTGTACTTTTTCCATTTTGCCAATTATGTGCAGATTTATACAAGGATCGAATCTCTTTATAAGGTCCCTGATTTGTCAAATTATCAAAATTACAATTAACACTAATACATGACAATTTTATTGATAGGAGATTTTGGAATCATCATTTAAGTTATAGCGTAGTGTGTAAAAATTTATAAATTTAATCACTTTGTAACTAGCTACTGATATTAAATTAGATATTGTTGTTGTATCAACTTCAAGCATATGCAATTAAAGTTGAAAATTAAAAAAAAAAAATTATGAAGGTTGACCATTAACTTTCAATATTTTTGTCTGAAATGTAGCTCGTCAAGATATCTTTTAACATTGTTGAGTAATGTTTGACTTGCCAAAACTAAGAGGGACTCAAGGATATTTGTAGGTTAAAGTCAAGATTGAACGCATGCCTTAAACTTTAAGATAAATAAATATACTTTTATAATGTCTGTTTTTCTAGTTTTTGAGATGCAAATTCGCTAATAACTTTTAATAATGAATTTTCTAATAATTCTTTTTTACTTAATGATATAATTAATTCATTTATTTATTTTTAGACATAAAATATTCCAAAGATATCAAACTTCTTCATTAGCTGTACAATAGTGTTCAACACTTTTTCTTAGAAAAGAAAAACCTATAATATATTATTGATAAATAAAAAATGGACCTCCTCAAAATTTGAGGGCCTAAAGTATGTGTTTTTTCTTTTAGAAAACAAATTTTATAGAGTCGACACCGATAAAAATCAAACTTCGAACTTACTTTTTGAAGATTGTACTATGAATTTCATCCTTGTAAACATTTCCAAACTTAAAAACACCACTTGATTTATATACTCAATTTCTATATTTAATTTTAAAACCCATTTCTTTAAATTTGCAACAATGACTATTTTAATGTTGAAAACCCTAAATTGGTCAAGGGTCGAATCTGAAAATTGGGATGCGTGAACGTGTGTTATCTTCATAAAATTAGATATCTTGAATCAATATATAATATTATCTATTGACGTCTATCATACAAAAATATTATTCTACAAATCTTAGATTCGCAGATAGGATGATAGGACGTAAACTGATGAAGTTTTAAATATTTCAATCATATCTTTTTTGTTTACAAGAATAATTCAAGTTTAGGTACGGTCAAAGGATATCTCAAGAATTTTGTGTTTGCAATGATGAAGCTAACGTAAAATTTGGAAAATTGTCTCGAATAAGACCAAGTTGCAAATGAAATTCAATAGCCATTTGTAAAACCAAGGAATAATTCACAATTTTCAATTCATACCGTACCTAAATACTTTAATTATTTCAAGTATTGGAAGGAGAGTAACGTAGTCGGCAGAGGAATATTTAACTATTTAAAGTATTTCATTTTTTGCAAATAATGACCAAAAGGAAAAATAAGTCCCAATTTAGAGACAAAAAAAATGTTTACCTACACATGTTGTTAAAATACTTGGTCAATTCCCATGTTACTTTTGCTACTATAAATAGGCCCCCCTTCCCTTTTAACACTTCCCAACCATACATTTATCTATATATCTTTTTATTAGTACTTCTTTCTCCTTTTTTGCCATTCATTTTCTCACTCAATATATGTATATGTGTTAAGAGATCAACTATGAATGTTGTTCTTGTGGAAATGGCATGGGGAATCTATAAAGCTCAGGAGGGATAGCACCATGAATACATCTTAATGGCTATCTATAGCGCTATCCATCCTGAGTTTTATGGCTTCTTCATGCTTGCTTTTGGTGCTTCATATTGATCTTTCGTACTAAAAATATGTTCTGTTGACGTTTGCTTCAGTTGGAAGAGCGCAATATGTGATGTCGTTGATTAAATTAGGTACTTTTTATAAGTTTGTATATGATATTTTACGAAAAATCATAAAAATATTAAGTGATTAACTGATCGCTAATTAGATAAGATTAGACCTAAAAACCTTGAAAGGAGATAAGGGGTGAAGGCTTAGTTAGGCCTAACTATTGTTAGGCCCACGGATCCGGTTTAGGCTCTTGATGGGACCAGCTCGCGCTTGAGCCCGAGCCCGAACTAAGCCTCTTAAAACACACTTATTAAACCTATGCTTCCTAATGGGCTAGGCTTTCAGCCAGCCCGGCCCGGTTCACTGGGAAGTGTAAAAAGTTATAATTGGTCATTGTTAGGTTAGCGATCATATTTTCCTATGCTTCGTTTAAATGCTTACTTATTATTAATCATTTTATTTGTTTACTCTTTTAATTAATATAGTTAATAGATTTTAATTTTTAGTTGTTTATTTCTAACATATTAAAAAAAGTGACTAATTTTTTTTTATGTTTTATCCTTTACAGTAATTATTTATTTTTAAGGTTCAATTTTAAATATTATTTAATAAAAATAATATAGTAAAATAGCCATGTTATTTATTATTTTTTAGAAAAAATATGTCAAATTCAAATATAATAAATAAAAGGAATAATTCGAGGTTTCACTGTACAACACTTATCTCACCCGTGATTCTGTGATTTGAGAGATGAATTGACTTAGCCTCTGCAACCAATAATTATATCATCCCGTTAGAACTTTCAAATTCGATTGCTTTGAGAAATCAACAACTTCTTCTGTTATTGATTTCTCATGCAAGCTTATGTCTGACTTTATCTCTATTTCCTGAATCATTTTTCTTTCTTAATTAGCGAAAATATTTATTTGACTGTTCTCATATTATTCCTTTCCCGGGAGTCCATTTTCACCTTTGATTTGAAGAAATCACCCATGAATTGGTGAAAATAATAAAGCTTAGTGAATTAAATCACCAGTGGATTAGTTCACTTTATTTGCAGACCTTCAGACTTTGTTCCGTAAAATACGTGTATCTATATTAATTTATTTTGTGTTAGTTTTCTTAAAATTATTTATTAGATAAGTCATTTCTAATAATATGTTTTAACATGAAGAAACTATTATAAAAAGGGTAAATATGTCAGACTATAATTAATTTATATTTATTTTAAATAGATATAAAGAATGATGTCAAAAAATAAAATAAAGAAGGAATACGTAATATCTTAACCGGCACCATAATATCAGATTGGGGAGGAAGATCAGAATTAGAAATTGATAGAAAAGCAAGGATATAGGCTCGTGTAAGCGGAATTAGAATGAAGGTCTATGAAATTATCCCTAAATAAAAATAAACAAAAGAAGTATAGCTACGTTGATCAAATTCCTCAATAAATGTTGATTTGTATGTATGTAATCTTTTAAAAATAGTTTACTTTTTAAAAATGCGAGCTAACATAAATTCTTTTGCAATATGTTTGTAAGACTCTAAATTATGAAAGGAGGTATATGATTAGCATGAGTGATTATTCTTTTTCAGCATATAGTATTAATATTATTATCTGATTACACAGACTGAAAAAGTAAATACCAAATTTCAGACAGTACTTATTTGCTAGCTTTAATTTAAGGTGGTTATGGTTCCACGTTTTACTTTAAATGCTTCACTAAAATACAATGGCAAGTGGATGACAATATCAATGTGACATTAATATTTGGTTTTTGTTAGTTTTCAAAAATAAGTTTTTAGAAAAACAATCGTAAGACATATATATATATTCACATGCAAGAATTGTGAGCAAGAGTGAAGATTGTCAAATAAAAAACATTGTATATATTCACATGACACTCACATATTTGGTTTGTAGCTTTTTTTTCTATGGGTAATAAAATTATTGTTGAAACAAATTGAGTATCATATTATTAGGGGTGAAATTAAAATTTTTAGTTGGTGGGCTTTTAATATTATTAATAGAAGCTTAGTGAATATTTAATAAATTAATGTTTCATATTAAATAGATCTTTTAACACAAATATTGAGTTTAAGTAGTTAAAAATAGCTATTATTTTGTCGAATTCAATTTTCAATATAAATAAAGGTGAGGTAAGAATTTTGAGTTTATTTAGTTAGTAAATTTTACATATTAAGTACATTTTTTAAATATAAGTAGGTGGTTAATTTTACCGATTTATAGGTGAAGCTCTAATTTTGAGTATCAACAAAGGTGAAATTAAAATATTAGTTTTTTGTTAGTTCTGAATATTAAATAATGCAACTCAATGGATTAAATTACTAAAAACTTTAAATTAAAGTTAACTATCAATTTTTTTAAATTCGTCATATCTTTGAAATACATAAAACAAGACGGGAGAATACAAATTTATAGTCGTGGATGTCCATAAACAAACTTTTTTTTCCCTGTCTACTCAACTCAATCTTCTTAGTTGAATTGTAGATGTATTTGAAAGCGGATTTAAAATAATTACTTACGAGTTTACACAAACCAAATTTTTTTTTAGACTATATATTTATATTTAAAAATGTTAATTAAATATATATAAAATATTGTCGCGAATCATAGTCATTGGTTAATAACTGTATTAACCTGAGATTATTGCACTAACAATAAACCTATAGTTTAGGCTGAGATTTATGTAAATCCATTTGTCTTCCCCTTTTTTATCCAATTGTTTTATGAATTTCATCAAATTTTTGGCTAAGAACATTTTAAAACTATACTCCCGATATAAACTACATCTATGCAATCCATACTATTCTGATTTTATTATAT
>NC_028646.1:75960556-75974131 GCF_001406875.1 Solanum pennellii | reverse complement strand
TATATATATATATATATATTATTTGTTGAAAAAAAACTTTCAAAAATTATTTTTTTAGACCCTTGATTGCTAATAAAAATAAATAAATGTTAGGACAGTGTGAGTTTACGGAAAGACATGATATGTTCTTTTCCTTTATCAGTTAGATAAAGTTGGAGCTTAATTTTACATCAACTTCACCTTGTAAAGTGTATATGTCATTAGATCAATAATTTTTGAGGCAAACTGATAGTTGAGGACTTGAAGTAATCAAGATTCAGCTAATTTTAATCTCTAGTACTCGAGTTTCGTTTTTCATTATTAGAAGTAAAAGTCTTTGACTGACGCCATAGATTCAATAAGAAGAAAATATTTCGACTGATAATTTTTTGATATAAAATCAAATGAAAAGTAAATAAAAAAAAAATTGCTAATTAAAAGGAAGACAATAAACATTGTTGCTAAAAAAATTTCACAATATTTAATTTTAGATGTATGTAGAATGGACAAAATTGGTATATTTAGGGTGATTTTTGACTCATTTGTTTCCTTAAGATTAAAAGGTCTGAATTTGAATACACATCTGAATATTAAAATTTGCATTAATATCAGGGCGTTTTGATCTAAATACACATGTGAATATTAAGATGTGGTCTCTAAATCTGAACACTAAATAATTAACGCCGTTTGTTTTCTATATCTGAATGTGGAAGTAAAATTGAACATTATATTAATAAAATGTTATACAATTTTCATTCCAACAAAATATATGACTTTTGATTAAAAAAAAGTTTTAAAATTTTGAATAATCATAATTTGGAGTACTATTTTTTCATTCAAAACCTTGATAAACAACAATACACCAAAAACATTATTACAATCAGTATTCTTGACACCCGTTAATACAAGAAAATTATTAATATAAAAAATATATTTGAAAGGATTTATAAAAACTAACATATTGGGAAAAATGGTGTTTGATTGAGAAAAGAGAGAAAGAAAGTTTTTAGTTATGAGATAAAAAAGCACGCTCAGAGCAGAGAAACTATGATATATTTTTTAATAACTTATCAAATGAATTTGAATGTTGTTAAGAGTCTCCTACAGATCTGATTCGTTGAGACCTCTTCAGACCCATTAAGAGATTTTTTTAAAAATAAAACAAATGAACTTAATGGGCTGATTCAGATTCAGACCTCCATTAAGTGCAAACAAATTAGGCCTTAGAGAGTTTTGTTGAGAGTAGTGTGAACCGTACGTGTTTTTTTTTTAAGGAATTTATTAATTTTTGACAATTCCAACTTCATACAACTTTCTGCTTGCAAAATCTCAGTCGTCTACTTTGTAAAATCGAAACAGTTCATCATACTTTGAATTACATCATAAATAAACAGTCCATTTTCAAAGGATAATGAATTGAAACATTATAATTTCCTAATTAATATCATTAATATAGGATGATATATCAAAATCAAAGCTGCACATAGAAAAATCTTCGATATTTTCCTCTGGTTGCCAACTATTGCTTGCTCCAAAGTCATCTAATCTGAAACCATGCAAGTTTTTCTCCTTCCGAATTCCATCTGATCGAATCTCGGAATTTGTGTCTGAATTCTGGAGGTCAATTTGCTGGTTGTATGCATATGTACAATCAAATTGCTCCTCATTCTTCGCATAGTTTAGCTCAGCCATTGGCTTGAAATCAAACGATTCTTCTAAAAACCTCTGAAAATCGAAAGCTTCATCATTGTTCTCTGTGAAACAAAAGGTATCTAATATGTTTGTTGCTTCCATTGAACAATTATCATCCATTTGACAATGCTCCATGTATTCTAGACGCGCACCAACATCTTCATTCACATTTTTTGTGTTTGAGACATCGTTGAAGTTGAGGCATTGTACAAATTCATCTTCTTTCGTTAAAGGTGTCTCAACTTTAACACAAGAATTTTGAGATTTAGGTAAATATCTCGAATTGCACTCCAAATCAATTAATTCACTTTTAGAGTTCTCCTCCATGATTACTTCCAAGTCCTCTTCAGTCCAGGAACAAGCAGGCGAACCATGATTAGCTCATAACTTAAATCTGTATTTGGTGTATCTGATGTTTTCAAATCCGACTCAATTTCAACATTCTTTGAACCATCAAGCACTAAATCTTCATGATCAACACACGATTGACCACTCAATTCAAGTGAAGATGTTCGAGTAATGCTACCATTACTCGAATGATTGGGGAAGTTGAGTGTGGCATTGGATCCATACATAACCTTAGCAGCTTCATCATAAGCGATAGCAGCCTCATCAGCAGTATCAAAAGAACCTAGCCAAAGTCGCTTTCCTTTGCTTTTATTATCACCACTAATATAAGCAGGCTCGCGAATTTCAGCCACCCATTTACCCCAAGTCCTCTGCCTAACTCCTCTGTATTTACAACTCGAATTCTCAGGACCACCTTTGCCTTGCATACAACCTTTTTTTGATCCATTACCCGGAGATTTTCTCTTCTTCTTCGATTGTTCATCGTTCAAATTAACCTCTTGGTTAAAATTTCTCCATTTTAACAAAATCTCCTTTGTCGAATTCGATCCATTACACTTTCTTTTCAGTTTCCTATTAACACAAAAATTTACGGTCATATAAATAAATATGACTTGAAATAATTTTATAAAAAGTAGATAAAAATATATTGTGTGCTAAATCAGAAAATAGCACACAATAAATTCAAAAATATTGAGTACTACTACAAAGTTGGCAGTTGTTTCTATTTATTTAATTTAAAATTTATAAAAAGTAGATAAAAAGGAGAAAATATAAAAGAAATTCACCTTTGTGGAATGTGAGCAGACATGAAAAGTATAAATTATAATTTATAATTCATAAATAAATAAACTTTGATTGGAAGTTCTGTATTTTGGTTTGGCCAATGATCTGTGGTATATTTATATGAATATGAGATGAAAATGTTTGAAATATTTTTCCTATTCAAATTGGGATCCACTTTTGAGGAAATGAAATAAATGTACAAATAATGTAGTGGCAATTACATTAAAATGTTAATATTGATGGGACTATAAAATATTATTATTTTGTAAGTGTATTATTTAATCTAATTAATTAATATTTATTAATTTAAAGAATTTTTAGAAATTTAATGAAAGTTCATTTTTATTATATTAAAATTATTATATCTTACTAATTTAGGTATCATATTTATTGAATTCACATAAAAATAAATTTATTATACATAAAGTATTTTGTGTAATTCTTTTTGTTAAATCATTCATTGTAAAATAAATTTAAGAATTAATGATTCATTGTAAAAATAAATTTATTACACATAATGTTTATTGATTCTTAATAATCAAATATTATTTATTATATCTTTACTAAAAACATTCGATGTATGATGATAAGAGCATAAACTATATAAGTTAACATAGAAAATTTCTTAAAATCATATCCCAAAATAACTTTTCATTTAAAAAATATTACAAAATCAATAATGACATATCAAATACTCTGAGTACAATTATTACTTCTTTTTTTATTTTTATTTTTTATTTCCTTTATGAACAAAATGAATTAGCGCCCCTAGCCACAACTTTTGGGAGTTAAAAAGAAAGGTAGTTTACAATATACTCACGCTTCAAGGAAAAATATATTAAAACAAATATTAAGGAAAACATGACATAACATTTTAGAGAAAAAAGAAGGAAAAATAACTATAATAAAATAATACGATAATTGAAGTATAAAAAGATAGTAGAATTTTGATGAAAATTAGAGGACAAGAAACCATAGGAGAAATTTTATGACTACTGACAAGATAAGCATGAACAAATAATGCTCTACTACCTACTAATTATAACCTTCTACTCTAGTTTGTATCTTCCACAGTAAGTTGCAACTGTGCCATCTTATCTAATCACCTCTCCTCAATGCTTATTCGACCTGCCTTTACGTCTCCTGAAATCATTCATAGCTAACATCTAACACCACTGCACTAGAGTATTCATACATCTCCTCTTCACATGTTTGAACCATCTAAATCTTATTTTCCACATCTTGTCATGAATGTCTATATTTATAATTTATTTCTCCTAGTTGCCCACACATTCACCGAATCATCCTCAGCTTTGCAAATTTTACTGTCTAAACGTGAGAGTTTTTATAAACTGAGTCTCAGATCGGGAGTCAGAAGTCAGGTCGGATCTTGAGTCAGGATTGGGTCCCTCTCTGAAAGTTAGGTGTTAGGTTTTGGGTCTTGGTTTGAAAGTCGTGTCCTAATTCAAATGTCAAGTCTCAATTTAGGTATCCATTCTTAGGTTAGGGAGTTAAAAGTAGGTTTTTGAATTAAGTGTTGGAGTTGGATCCTAACAGGTCATTGAGGTCATGTCTAGATTTGAATCTCGGATTCAGGGTCAATTGTCATGGTTTAATCTCGATTCAGAAGTCGAACCCCGAGTTGAGATGTTAAGGTTTGGCTGGGATCATTCATCAAGGTCAGGTCTTAGGGTCGGATCCCAAGTTAGGTCTCAGTTCAAGTATCGAGATTGTATTCAAGTTTAGGTATCACAGTTTGAGTTGAGTCCCAAATTTGAATGTTAGGTCCCAAATATGAACCGGGATCAGGTCCTGGGTCGAATCCCAAAGAAGTCGTTGGGGTCGTGTCTGTGTCGGGGTCAAAGTAAAGTTCTTGTTCGTACATTGGGTTCCATGTTGAGAATCGAGATCACGTCCCTGATCAAGTGCCGGGTCAGATCCCAAAACCGATCATCAAGATCGTGTCCTGGTTCGAGTGTTGGGATCGGGTCCTGAATCAGTCATTGAGGTTGGTTTGCGGGTCATAAACTACTTTCCTAAAAGTTATTTTCCACTCTCCAGCCAAAAGTATTTTCTTCATTCACCAACCAAACATTAAATAATATTTTTCACTCACCAACCAAACATGAGACAATCAAATTGTTTTACGAGACCATTATAAACTTTCTAATCTCTATTGTAGCATACTACAATTACAAAAGTATGAGAAGGATAATGAATTTAAACATTATTTATTCCTAATTAATATCATTTATATAGGATGATACATCAAAATCAAAGTTGAACATAGACAAATCTTCCATGTTGCCAACTTTGCTTGCTCCAAAGTGATCTAATCCGAAACCACGCAAGTTTTGTCCTTCCAAATTCCATCTGATCGAATCTTGGAATTCGTCTCTGAGTTCTGGGGGTCAATTTGTTGGTTGTATACATATTTATTGGGGGTACAAAATCGAACTGATCCGTCCTTGGATCAAGGCTTTCACTCGCTCAAAATGTCGATGCGAATCAAACCGCAAATTGAGTCAAATAAAAAAAAATCCCGACTAGTGATTTGGTTTGACTTGGTTTAGTGTTGGAAAAAAAAGCTAACTATATTTGGATTGGTTTGGTTTCAAGTTAAAAATAATCAACTCGAGACCAAACCAACCCGATATTATATATATAATTTTAAAATTTTATTTTTTACGTAAAAATACTTATTTTGATATAATTTTTAAGTTTCTCTTATTCTTTTTCATAGTTTTTGTCTTTTAAAATATTTATTTCATGTTTGAAAGTTAGAATTTTTAATGATCTAATAAAGGTTATAGTTCATACTTGTTGGTAATTATAATAAAGTTTAAATAAAAATCAAATTAATACTAATGCAAAAAGAATATCAATTCAACACTAAGAATGACAATAATATTGAATATTTAATTTTTAGTTTTACATAGATTTAGACAATTAAAATACATGATCTAATTTTACTTTCTTTTAATATTTAGTCATGTAATTAATATCTACTAAACTTATTTTAGCATGATTTAATACTTTAAATTATGATCAATTTCATTGTGATTTATTAATTTGCAATGTCTGTTTTACGCGATTTTATTATTTTGTTTTTTTGGTGGATATTTTAGTGTCATTAATCATATCATATTTTGTGTTATTTTCTTGAGAAATAACTTAGTTGTATTTTGGTAGGAGTAAAGAAATATTTGAAGTAAAAATAGATTATATGTTTGTATGAATACTTTGCCGAAAAAATCTGAAAATTCGAAAAATTCTAAAAAATCCAAAAAAACCCAAAGTTGAATAACCCGAGTTTTATTGATTTGGTTTAGTTTGTGAATTCAAAAATCCAACACATATAATTTGATTTGATATTTGAAAAATCCGAACGACTCCAGTCATGTACACCCTTAAAATTTACAATCAAATTGCGCCTCATTCCTCCCATAGTTTAGGGGAAAAAATCTCTAATTGCACTCCGAATTCAAAATACTGAGTACTACTACTTGACAGTTATTTCTAATTTATTTAATTTAAAAATTATAAAAAGTAGATAGAAAAGATAAAATTAAAGAAACGAAATCACCTTTGTGGAATGTGAGGAGACATACCAAAAGATATTCTATGTTCGAGAAAGAATGAATTGCTTTCCTTTTAAAAATGTTTCAAAAAAGAATAATTTTTTTTTAAAGTGATATTTTAATTTTAATTTTTCACATAACATATTTAATGTCACATGATTAAAAGATAATTTTATACATTTTACATAATTTTAATTTAAAATCATAAAATTTAAATGTTTTTTTTATTTTTTAAAATTTCATGCCAAGTCAAACCATCTCATTTTTATTTAAACAGGCAATATATATTTAGTTTATAACTGATAAATAAATAAATGGAAGGTTTGTATTTTGTTTTGGCCAATGATTCTTCCTTATATAATTGTGTTTATTTTGTTAAAATCTTTTTCTTGTCGAATTGGGATTGGGATTTATTTTTTCGGAAATGAAATAAATAAAAAGATAACTTGTTTTTATTCTTCATTTTTTGGTAGTAGCGTGTGTTGATGGTGTGAATTACTCAACTGTATTTACTATTCTTATCTAACTAACCAATTAATTAAGGGTTTTTTCTTGGGGACTAAGTAACTATTAACAAGGAAATGTAATGCCAAGTTTATCCTTTTGGTTATATGTTTTGAATTCAAATTTTAAAATAATAATCTCTCAGTTTTAAAAAGGATGGTCTGGTTTGATCATTTGGAACGGAGTTTAAGAAAAGAAAGAAGACTTTTTAATTTTGTGGCTATAAATTAAAGTTATGTCAAATGTATCATAATGTACCTTAATCCTGTGGTCTTAAACATGCCGCGTGAAAAGTTAAAGTTAAAGTTAAATTATTATCAGAAAAGGAAAGGGGATATTTTTTTAAAAAACAAACTAAAAAGGAAATAGAAATATTATTTTTGAAATAGTAGAAGTGTTCGAAGATTATAAATAAATTTTGGTGGTAATTAATAGTTCTAAAACTTATTAAAATGCAATACTACTCCTATCCCAAAGTTAGGTGGCACATTTTTTTAGGCTTTCCCGAAAACAAAGGTCATATTTCTATATAATTAGAAGAAATAACTTTAGTATAAAATTATCTTTTATCCTTTATCCTTATTTATAACAGGCGCCTCTATTAAATTCTCTTTCAGTTTGTACACCACAATTTTTGCGGCTATTTGTTTCTTGTGCGCAAAGAAAGATTAATATAACAAGGCAATGCCAAAAGTTCACATATTTTATGTGAACTTTACACGCACAGTTGAAAATAGGAAAAGTATAGACTAATAGTACCTTTCTTTCCACTCAAAGGCCACAGTTCAAAGGAAAAACATATCAAAACAATTTTTAAGGAAAACATGACATAACATTCTTAAAAAAATGGATTTGTAACTACAATAAAATAATGTAATAATCGAAGTACAAGAAATAATAGAATTTGTAACTACAATAAAATAATGTAATAATCGAAGTACAAGAAATAATAGAATTTTGACGAAAATCAGAGGACAAGAAACTATATGAGAAATGCTATGACTACTAGTAAGATAAGGATGAGAAACAAAATGCTCTACTCCCTACTAATTATAACCTTCTATCCTAGACCGTGTCCTCCAGAATAAGCTGCAATTGTGTCATCTTTATGTAATCACAATCTCCAATATTTTTTTGACTTATCTTTACGTCTCTTGAAACCATTCATAGCTAACATCTTGTACCACCGTACTGGAGAATCCGTATATCTCTTTCTTCACATGTTTGGACCATATTCTCAGCCCTATTTTCTGCACCTTGTCAATGTCTTTATTTATAATCTTATTTCTCCTAGTTGCCCACACATTCACCGCATCAGCCTCGTCTTTGAAACTTTTGTGAAGAGTCTTTATTAACTGGACAACAACTTGCCCCATACAACTTAGTTGGTCTAACCACCATTAGACCTATAAAACTTGCCCTTAAGTTTTGGTGACACCTTTTTGCCATAGAATACTCTAGACAAAAATCTTCTTTTCATCCACATTGCACAAGTCAATATAGTTAGGTCCTGGGTCAGGTATTAGGATCAAGTCTTGCATCAAGTGTTAGGGTTAGGTCCTGATATAAAAGTTCGGTTTGGGTCGGGGTCGGGTCTCAGATTATAAGTCAGGTCTCAGGGTCAGGTCTTGGATTAGTTGTCAGGGTTAAGTCTCGGATCTCGAGTCGAAAGTTGGGTCGAATCTCGAGTCAGGGTTGGGTCTCTCTTTGAAAGTTAAGTCCCACACCGAACGGTGAGATCTTGTCTTCATTAGGAAGTCGGGTTCCGATTCAGATGTCGAGTCTTTATTTGGGTATCATTCTTGGGTTAAGGAGTCGAAAGTCACTTTTTGAATTGAGTGTTGGGGTTGGATCCCAATCTGTCATGTCTAGATTCGAGTGTTAGAGTCGGGGTCGGTGTAGTAGTTGGATTCTGTTTTGAAAGTCGAGACCCGTCTTAAGAGTCGAGGTAGGGTCTCAAAACACTCGTCGATGTCAAGTGTCAGGGTCAAATCACAGGTCGCGTCCCGATTCGAAAGTCAGGTATTAATTCAAAAGTCGGGCCAGGTTGGATCCTTGATCGATCATTGGGGTTGTATTTTGATTCAAAAGTTGAGACTTGAGTCGAGTGTCAGAGGCGAGTCTGAAATTGAGTGTTAGGGTTGGTTCACGGGTTGAGTCGGGGTGGACTCCTAATTCGAAAGTCGGGTCGTGCGTAGAGTTGAGGTCAAAATTCACTTCAATTATCAAGGTTGTTTTCCGGTTCAGATGTCGCAGTTGCAGTCGAGTCCATTTGAATGTTAGGTCTCGAGCAGGAATTTGGGCCAGGACCCGGGTCAGATCTTGAGTCGGATCCCAAATCTATCGTTGGGGTCGTGTCCCTATTCGAATTTCGGGCTCAGAGTAAAGTCCTTGTTCCTCTTTGCATGTCGGGCTTAGGGTATAGTCCCTATTTGAATATCAGGTCCCAGGTTGAGAATTGAGGTCAGGTCCCCAATTGTTCATATATTGAGTCCTAGGTTGAGAATCGAGGTCAAGTCCTGGATCAGGCATTGAGGTTGAATCTCGAAATGGTCATCAAGATTGTGTCCCGACTGAATTGATTATGAGTTGATATGCGGCTCAAAAACTATTTTCCTAAAAGTTAATTTCCACTCTCTTGCCAATTTCTTTTTTTTCATTCATCAACCAAATATTTAGCTAATATTTTCCACTCACCAATCAAAAATGAAAAGAAAATAAGTTAGAAGACAACTTGTTTTTAGAGTTGATACCAATACCTTTATAAACTTTCTATTCTATGTTCTAGCAGACTACAATTACAAAAGTATCATAAGGATAATGAATTGAAACATTATATTTTCCTAATTAATATCATTAATATAGGATGATATATCAAAATCAAAGCTGCACATAGACAAATCTTCGATATTTTCCTCTGGTTGCCAACTATTGCTTGCTCCAAAGTCATCTAATCTGAAACCATGCAAGTTTTTCTCCTTCCGAATTCCATCTGATCGAATCTCGGAATTTGTGTCTGAATTCTGGAGGTCAATTTGCTGGTTGTATGCATATGTACAATCAAATTGCTCCTCATTCTTCGCATAGTTTAGCTCAGCCATTGGCTTGAAATCAAATGATTCTTCTAAAAACCTCTGAAAATCGAAAGCTTCATCATGGTTCTCTGTCAAACAAATGATGTCTGATATATTTGCCGCTTCCATCGAACAATTGTCATCCATTAGAAAATGCTCCATGTATTCTAGACGCGTACTAACATCTTCGTTCAGGTTTTCACAAGACCTGAAATCCATGTCTTGTAGCACAATTTGATCATTAGAATTACAAATTTCATCAAGCCTCGAGAAGTCATCTTTGCTAAACATGACGGTTGGCTCCACGTCTATTGTGTTTGAGACATTGTTATGTACAAGTTCATCCTCATCAATTTCTTCTTCCATTATAGGTCTCTCAACTTCAACACAAGATTTTTGAGATTTAGGGAAAAACCTCGAATCACACTCCAAATTGGTTAATTCCATCTCGGAATTCTCCTCCGTGATAACTTCTAATTCCTCTTCAGTCCAGGAACAAGCAGGTGACCCATGATTAGCATAATCATAACTTAAATCCATATTTACAACAACACCACCATCACCATCATCATCTTTCAAATCCGACTCAATTTCAGTTTTCTTCTCATCATCAACCACTAACTCTTCATGATCAATAGACGATTGACCACTCGATGTTCTAGTAATGTTACCATTACTCGACGAATCACAAGAATTTGGGAAATTAAGTATGGCATTGGATCCATACATAACCTTAGCAGCTTCATCATAAGCAACAGCAGCGTCACCAGCAGTCGAATAAGTACCAAGCCAAAGTCGCTTTCCTTTGCTCTTATACTGACCACTAATATAAACAGGCTCGCGAATTTCAGCCACCCATTTACCCCAAGTCCTCTGTCTCACTCCTCTGTATTTACAACCCGAATTCTCAGGACCGCCTTTGCCTGGCATACAACCTTTGTTTGAACCATTACCCGGAGATTTTCTCTTCTTCTTCACTTGTTCATTGTTCGAATTAACTTCCTGATTCAAATTTCTCCATCGTAATAAAATCTCTTCTATCGAATCAGATCCATTACGCCTTCTTTTCACTTTCCTGTTAACATAAAAATCCATAGTTATATAAACAGTTTAAAATTAGGACAGAAAATTACAATACAAACTAAAACTAATTATGAATTGAGAATACTAAGTACTACAAAGTTGGCAAGAGATGAAAATAATCACCTCTGGGCAACGTGAGAAGCCATCAAAGTTATATATATATATAAATAAATAAATAAATAAATGTTTTGATTGGAAGTTTTGTATTTTGGTTTGGCCAATGAATAGTCGTTTTTACGAATGTTCTGGTTTGTTGTGTATTTATATATTTGTTTTAAATTCCTTTTCCTAGCCTAATTGGGATTGGAATTCCTTTTTCGGTAAAAATTAAATGAATAAACAAATAACGATTTTTTTTTTGGTAGTAACGTGTGGTGATGGTGTGAATTACTTAACAATATTTACTATTCTTATCTTATGTAACCAATTAATTAAGGGATTTTCCTTGGGTACTAAGTAATAGTTCCAAGTTTATCTTTTTTTGGGGGGTGGGGCAAAGACTTTTTAAAATCAAAAAAATATTAAATCATACCGATTAAATTTATATGTTAAAAGCAAGTTTAAAAATAATCTTTTGCCTTTGGGCCTAGGAGATGGAAAGCACGTACATCTATGATAATTAATGGTAGTATTAATTATCATAAGCGATAAATATATTTTTGTAATCTCCGATCATTAATCGCTCCCCTTCGAATCCAATTTTGTTTGGATCAATGGAGAGTAGATTATGATGAGATTTTATGACGTTAACATTAAAAAATATTATAATTTTATTATGAAATAATAATATATTTCTTTGTATGGTCAAAAGAACACAAAAAATCTCGATTAACATTCAATAGTCTCAACTTCATAAACTATAATGTTATTCATATTATTGAAGGTAAATTAATTTGTAGCATCTCGGATAGTAACTATTACTATATTTAATCCACAAGAAATTTCAAAGGCCTTGAATAACAAGTTATGAAGTATTAAATATTTTTTTTCTTGTAAGGTTTAAATTTTTCTTGTTGAATATTCAATATTAGTATTACGTGTGATCTAATTAATTTTTTTTTCTCTAGTTATATAAGTATTTTGTTTTTGCTTAACATTATTTTTACACTATTGTAAAATAATATAATGGTACTCTATTGTTAGTATCATCCGTGTTTTCTACTTGATTTGCCTCCTTTTAAATAATTAAAATATGTAAAAAGTGTTATAAAATCAAGCTCATAAGAATATAATAATAAAGAGAAGAAGACAACAGAAGTAGATAGAAGAAGAGGAATTTTCTTCTTATTCAAGTGTATGTAAGTTTCATCTGTCTATTATACAATAGTGAATGAACAACCTTATTTATAGGTTGAGAAATCACTCTAAAAGTCACCATATTAAGTACCATAATAAATAGATACATTCTTATCCAAAAAGGTTCATGAACCTAGTGAATATGGATGATTGTTCATGTACCAACCTTATGGGCTATCCACTCATTCAATGAATTTATAACACTCCCCCTTGGATGTCCATAGATAATGTGCCTCGTTAAAACCTTAACTAGAAAAAACCCTGTGGGAAAAAATTCTAGTGAAGGAAAAAGAGTACACATATCTTTTGATACGCACTATTTGTTGCCTCATTAAAAACCTTGCCAGGAAAACCCAGTGGGAAAAAACCTCGGTCAAGGGAAAAAGAGTGCAACGCGTATTATACTCCCCCTGATTAAAACATCACTTAATTTCTTGTGATGATGTCTCCAATCTTCGTACATTGTGGTTGGTATATTCTTTTTCAAAGAAAAACCACACATTTCTTGAATATGGTGTGTCATTTATCTCAACCAGACGCACTTTCGACTTGCTTCATGGAGGACTTTTATTTCTGCATAGCAACATTTGCTTCATTCATCGCCAGGATATTATTGTGCCTCCACATGCAAACACATAACGTGCTTGAGATAGATCTTTATGCGGATCAGATAAATATTATGCATCTGCGTAACCAATCAATTTTGTCTTGGATTCCTCGAGATAGAATAAACCCATAACTATGGTCCTTCAAGGATATTCAATCATGTGCTAAACACCATTTCAATGTCCTTTTATCGGGGAGAAACTGAATCTTGCCAGTAAATTTACCGCAAAATAAATATCTGGTCAAATATTGTTAGTAAGATGCACTAGTGCCCTGATTGCACCAAGATAGAGTTTCATCACCAAGAAACTCTTCATTTTTCTTTGAGATCAAAATGAATTATCATTTATGTCAAGTGATCTCATAATCATTGGGGTACTCAATGAATGTGATATATCCATATAAAATTGCATCAAAACTTTTCGGTGTATGTGCACTGTTAGACAAATATTTCATTTGTCAAATTATCAATCTGTAGGTCAAGACAAAATTTTGTCTTACCAAGAACTTTTCATAAAAATACAAGGACAATTAGGGTCATTCTTTTATACCCTTTTCTTCCTTGACTATTTCAATCCATATAAGGATTCTTGAAGCTTTATTGAAAAAGTTTCTTTCAAACTCTT
>NC_028646.1:75945491-75959535 GCF_001406875.1 Solanum pennellii | reverse complement strand
TCTTTGAGTCTTTCAAAACAATCAAAATAATATTCAAACTCATGCTATTAAAATTTTATACCTTCTTCCATTTAAGAAGTTTTGTATAGCATGTCATATTCAACCAATAGTAGTATATGTCTTCGGTTCCTGATAATTGTTAGTGACGGAATACTATTTTATTCTAAATCATAAAATATTTTAGAAAATACATACCTGATTTTATGCGTATAATACTTTGATCTTCAT
This sequence comes from Solanum pennellii, assembly GCF_001406875.1. Classification (NCBI taxonomy): domain Eukaryota; kingdom Viridiplantae; phylum Streptophyta; class Magnoliopsida; order Solanales; family Solanaceae; genus Solanum; species Solanum pennellii. The sequence continues at coordinate 75,959,307 of NC_028646.1, read as the reverse complement.
AACGAGATCAACCAAAATATGAGCTAAAGAAAAATAAGAATTCACTCTCAATTGGATAGAGACTCGTGCTGATAACGTGTTATAAAATCAAGCTCATAAGAATATAATAATAAAGAGAAGAAGACAAGAGAAGTAGATAGAAGAAGAGGAATTTTCTTCTTATTCAAGTGTATGTAAGTTTCATCTGTCTATTATACAATATTGAATGAACAACCTTATTTATAGGTTGAGAAATCACTCTAAAAGTCACCATATTAAGTACCATAATAAATAGATACATTCTTATCCAAAAAGGTTCATGAACCTAGTGAATATGGATGATTGTTCATGTACCAACCTTATGGACTATCCACTCATTCAATGAATTTATAACAAAAAGTTTTTTGTCAAGTCTCATGGAATTATGCATAATATCATGTTTTCAACTACACAAATATATAAGATGTGTTCTTATCATGAATTTTAAAAGCTTTTTATTTATTTTAAATTATGTGTTAAATTAAATAATATCACATAAATTTGAAACGAAATATATTTTATAAATTAAAGGCAAAAAAATGTTATTATCTTTTAATGCTTTGGTGGGTTGTCCTGTCTATTTTCTTGGTGACCACGATTTTTGTGTATTTTTTGATTCTTTCCACTTCTGTAGAGATCTTTCGGTTTCTACACTACAATTTTGTGACTATTTGTTTCTTGTGCGCAAAGTTAATACCAAAAGGCCACATAAGAAAATGCATAATAATACTCTTTCTGTTTCATTTTATTTGATCGATATTGAATTAATATAATTTTATGTGACTTACTCGCAAAGAGAGAAAGAGTATAATAAGACAATATGAAAAGGTTACCAAAAATGTGTAATTTACTTGCATGGTTGAAAAATAAGTACATTATAAGGAGTTTTTGAGTCCGGAGCCTAAAGGGTAAAAAATGTTAACAAAAATTTCAAAACGGTATATGAAATTTCTTTTTAACCAAAAGGGCAAAATCGCTGGCGAAGTAGCGATTTTGTCCACTGAAAAAAGCAAAATCGCTGCTATAGCAGCGATTTGTTAAATTTGCTTTTTTTTTAAAAAAAAAAAATTATAACAAAATCGCTCCCTCGGGAGCGATTTTCAAAATAAAAACCTTTTTTTAATATTTCTTTTATATGTCGCTGCTACGGCAGCGACTTGTGTATAATTTTTTTTGCATTTTTTTAATAAAAAAAGTTTAAATCAATTTTTTTAAAACCAAATAGCTGTCAAGGCAATGATTTTTAATTAAATTTTTTTATTTTTTTTAAAAAATTAAATCGCTGCCAACGCAGCGATTTTAAATCAATTTTTTTTAGTGATTTAATTTTTAAAAATTAAAAAAGAAATAATTAAAAATCGCAGCAATTTAATTTTAAAAAAATATTTTTTTTATTTAAACTTTTTTAAAATAAAAGAAGCAAAAAAATAAAATAAAAAAATAAAATTTAAGGTTATGTCGCTGCATAAGCAGCGACTTACTTAAAAGGTTATAGAAAAAGAGCGATTTTGTTTTTATTTTATTTTATTTTAAAAAAAAATCAAATTTAACAAAATCGCTGCTATAATAGCGATTTTGCTTTTTTCAATGGACAAAATCGCTACTTCGCGAGCGATTTTGCCCTTTGGTTAAAAAGAAATTTCATATACCGTTTTAAAATTTTTGTTAACATTTTTTACCCTTTAGGCTTCGGATTCTTATTATAAGATAAAAGCCCAAATAATGTCATTGAACTAAATTCAATTAATGGATAAGGGCCAAAAATATTTTTTAACGTATAAAAGATAACTTATAAATATCCTCTATTTATTTATTGTTTTATAAATATCTCTAGCCTGTTTTATGGGCTAAAGAATACCCCTCAATTATCACACTATATATGAATTCAGAGACGGATTTAGGATTTAGAGGGGTGGATGTCACATCGTTCAATTAGGATAAAATAATTGATTGTTTTAATTTTGAGTTACAATTCGGGTTATTAATTTTAAGTATGCGTGTTGGTATTAATTTGTTTAGATATTCTGAGATTAGAGATAACTAAACAATTCAGTTCAATTCAGTTTTTATATTATTTTTTAAATTAGAGGTTTTATTCGCTTAAACTTTGAGGGAAATTTGTTTTTTTTCATACTAAAATTTGAGCTTGTACAAACCATCTAATGACATTAACTTAATTTATTCATATTCCATTGAATTTATGTGTTGTTGGAGAGTATCGTAGGGAAAGAATAAAAGTCATAGTTTCAGCCTAGTTATCTTGCTAATAAGAACGTTAGAGAAAATCGAAAGAACCTTTAAATTTTTTAAAAATAATCTAATAATAATATTCAATCGTTTAAAAACTTATATTTCTTAAAAATTACTATTTAAATATATTTTTAATAATGGTTAGTTGACGTTTATAATTCAATACTCAATAATTGATAAAGAATAAACATACAACACTCATAACAAGAAATTAATAATTTAGTAAAAAAGAAAGTAAGAAAACTAAAAATTATTCGTGAAAAAGAGTTGATTTTAAATTAATAAAGAATAATAAATAAATAAATAAGAATAAATAGAAAAAAAATTATGCCTTTTACACATTATTGAAAAAACAAAAAAAAGGAAAGAAAAGAAAAAAAAGGAAAAAAGACAAAAAAGAAAAAAATGAGCAAGCAAAAAATTAGGTGCTGGCAACGTGCCTCGAACGCTTCCTCCGCCAATTGAACTGTTCGGCATTACAATTATTGGGTGGCAAAATTAATATATATGTATATATATATATGCAACGTTTTCCCGAGATTAGGCAAAAGTATTAATTACCCCCTGTACTTGAAGCTTTTTATTCAGTGTACACCTAAAGTTTATTTTGTTTCAATTACCCCCCTGATCTTGCTTATTCATCGAACACGTACACCTTTTATGTCCACTCACTACGATCGTGTCCACACGCTCACGACACCTAGATAAATATTTTTGTCACCTAGTTAAATATTTTGCCACCTAGATAAATATTGTCTCCTAGATAATACCAACCTTCACAATTCACAAATCAAACTCTCTCTTATATGACTTGCTCTTGTTTGCTCTTGCTTTCATTCCAATAAAATCTACTTTTCCGGCGTTCCACCGGAAAGGTCATCGGAATGTCAACTAAAAAACTCTACCAGAGAATTCAGCGTTTCTACAGTTTTCAACCCAAAATGACGAGTCGCTTTCATCTCCTAATGCACACAATATCCGACGAAGAAAACTGCGCGTTGGAAATGCAGACCCTTCTCAAGAATAAAGCAGATAAATCAGTGAGTGACATTTTTCAATCTCTAAGTAATTGCAATTTCACATTATCTGAAGATTTTATTCTAAACGTGCTTAAACGGCACCGTTCTGATTGGAAACCAGTTTTTATCTTCTTCAAATAGATATTAGCAGGTGAAAATCCATGTAGGTATTCACCAAAAACTGAATCTTTCAATGAAATTCTCGATATCTTGGTCGTATGAGACGTTTGATGAACTCAACCAAGTGCTTGACGAAATGTCTAAGAGAGGAAATTTGGTTAATGAAAAAATTTATGGTATTTGATTAATAGATATGCTGCAGCTAATAGAGTTGAAGATGCAAAAGAGTTTTTCTATAAGAGGAAAAATTTTGATTTGGAACTTGATGGATTGTGTTTCAAGAAGAGGATTCCCGAAGCCCTTGAGAAAAATCTGAAATTTGAAAAAGGAGAAGAGATAAAGAAGAATAAATAGCTAGAGAATAGAGAGAGAAAAATTCTTAAAATAAGCCAAATATTAAAGAAAAAATAAATTTTTTTACGTATATTACCGTTGTAACTTTATGATGTGGCAAAAAATCGTTGTCTCACGCGCTTTGTAGAGTTTAATTTCAGTTTCTATGTCAGGTGGACAGAAAAGGTGTACGTGTTCGATGAATAAGCAAGTTCAGGGGAGTAATTGAAACAGAATAAAGTTTAGGTGTACACTGAATAAAAAATTTCAAGTACAGGAGGGTAATGAATACTTTTGCCCCGAGATTATTGAATGTCATAGCATCCCATCGATCCACGTAGATCCGCCTTCACTTATCGACATGAGTTCGATGTCTCATGCACTTTATATTCTCCTTCCCTATTTTCATTCCCCTACCCCCAATTAATTTTTCTTTAAAAATGCTATCAAATCTAATTTAATATTTACCATCTTTGATTTGAAATGTTGATCAAATTGCTAAATACAAATTTTAACTAAAAGCATACCCTTTTTTTTCTTCTCATCTTTAGAACATATTAATTGGAGAAATGTTAATTAATCATGCCTAAGGTTTTAAAAAATAATTGGTAGGAGATCGGCTATGTTCTGAGTAACGATTCTAATTTTCTATAACAATTGATATAAAGTGAATTGTTGTATGAAAAAGTGAATTATTTTATCGTTTATACAAAATGAATTATTATATTTATTTACCTTATTCGTATATATGCAATGAATAAAAATATACAAACTAGCCTCTATAGAAAACAAAACTATAACTATACAATACAATTATCAAAATTATAATTATAAAGTCTTATTATATCTATTATGTTGACTCTCATTCGGTCAAAAACTCGGTAGCTTACTAACCATATTGCTTTCAATATCATTCAGGTCCAGAAATCATTGAAGATCTTTTAAGGATCCACAACATCAACTTCTTCTAGTTATTCATAAAGTCTTTATATTCAAGTACTCAACTTTTCCCCTTCTATTATAACATATCTTCTTTATTAGATATTATATGTGCAAATATTCATAACTTTCACAATTTTCAACTTTTTGTATTTATAACTTTTAAATATTAAATATGAAATCTTATGGTATTCCTCCATTATTTTATGTATAAATTATATTTTTTTGTTTCATGATATATATCCTGTTCGAAGTTATCCTTTATTTTCACCATGACATTATATTCATGCTTTTATTTGGCTTGAAAAAGAAAACTCTTGAATAGTAATAGGCTTGTGAAGTGGATATTGATAAGAGTTTAGATAATTATGTATTGATTTAATTCTTTTCCCTTCTATCTTTTTTAATGATATATCTATTTTTTAATGATATATATATATATAGAAAAAAGTTACTATTACTAATATAAATCTACGAACACCGTTAAACAAGAACAAAAGACCGAAAGGCTTATGCTACTCCTATTTTATTCGAAATAAATAGTGTCTATATGGGAATCGACTGTAAACTTCTTTTTTGGTATAGCCTCTTCTTATGAATCAGTTCCCGGGTACAAGGAATGAGTGCTCCTAATGTCTTCCTCTCTTTTGGTCGAGTGAGTCACGTGTGTTCAAGTTAAAGCTAAAGAAGAAATAGTAAATCAACCTTAGGCAGAGGTTTGAAAACCATTCCATTGGGAGAAACTTTTGTTGTTCAATTGACAAATTTTGTTGTAATAAATCTATAAAAAGGAATATGTTCAATTTTTACTGATTAAATTGAATTTTACATATATATTTTTATATAATTTTTTATGGTATATCACATAGTTCATGTGATACGATGGTTAATGAGTGTTGCTAGATGTTACCCTTGATATAATCAATCAACAGTCAGCTTAGTAATGAAAACAGATGCACATTAACGAGGTTCTCATCTTTGCTAATGGATTCACTATTTTTATTGTTTGACAATAAAAATATTGAGAATTTGATTAATCAAAGTATTAAGTCTAAATAGTGTGTGGGTGAAATATGGTGAAAGGGGGGGAGGGAGGGGTATGGGGGGAGCTAAGAGCAAAGTATGAAGTTGCCTTCAAACCAAAAATCTCCGATCTTTGTGATTTACGATTCAATGTTCATTATCTATTTTGAAGCTCAAGCAAAGCTACGATCAAGGTATGAGGTTGCCTTCAAACCAAATATCTCCGATCTTTTTTTATTTACAACTTAACGTTCCACATCTATTTTGACATTCGGGCAAAGCTAAAGAGCCAAGTATGAGATTGCCTTCAAACCGAAAATTTCCAATCCTTTTGATTAACCACTCAATATTTGATATTTATTTTAAAGCTCAATTAATTCGTATTTGAATCGACAAATTTTAATTAAAAGGGTAGAGCATTAGCAATTTCATTTGAATTGAATTTGAACCTCTAATTAAAAATGATATACTATTGTCCACCCCACCTAATAACATTAAAGATCTCCCACAATCCAAAAGGAATAGTATTACCAGTGTTTTAGGATATTAATTACATTTTTTGACAACAATTTAATACATTAATTGTGAAATGTATAGGAAGTATAACAACATGAATAAGAAATAAAACAATTTAATACATTAAGTGTGAAATGTATAGGAGTGGTTATGCTGTTCTCTAATTATGAAAATTTAGAATTAAAGTAAACATATACAACATTCATTATCATACTTATTAACAACAATTAAGAAATGAATCAATCAAATAATAAGACATATAAACTTTGTACTACAACAAATTACACAAACAAAATCCCCAGCAGATCCTGATTATACAATTCCATATTAACTAAAAAAGAAAAAAGAACAATCTCTTTGGGTTAATATAATTTTTGATTATTCTCTTAATCTACTAATCAATTTCAATTACCTTTATAAGAAATCAATTTCCTTGGACCTCAATACGGTGTCGTTTACCCTCAAACCCTAGCGGAAACAGCAGCGGGGCCGGAGGTAGGGGCGGCGCCGGCCAAGAAAGAGAGAAACCCAGTTGCCGGAGACTCCTGATCGTCAAGGAAAAGATCTTCCGGAACCCTAAAAGCAGCATGTGTACACACAATTGCGAGACCAATCATCAAAGCAGAAACAAGAACAGATCCGACGCTGGTGAGGAAAATAACAACGACGGTGGAAACAATGAGAACCCCAAGCGTTTCCCGTTCAGAAAACTGGCGACCAAATAGAACCAAAGGCGGATCTGATGGACGGAAAAGGTAAAGAAAAAGCCAAGCAGCGAGGAGACCGGTGAGAAGAATGAGGGAAAATGGGTTTGTGATGAGACTGAAAGCGAGGACAACGGCGAGGAGAGAAAGGTAATTGGTACGGAAATAGGAGTAGTTTTTGCGGATACGAAGGGTAGCATCGGAAACAGATTCGGGTTTAGCGAAGGCAGAACGATCAACGAGTTCAGCCCATGGACGGCGATTGGAGAGACCACCTTGGACGGTTTCAGAGATGCGATTGATGAATGCACGGAGAGCCGGGGTAGGACCCACACCGGTGACGGTTTGTTGGGTATCGGTGGTGGCGACGGTTGTGGAGGTGGTTTGGGGGTTGGAAATTGGAAGAACTGGTGTCGGTGAAGCGGCTGCCATTGTTAAGAATTTCGTTGGTGAAATGCAGAGAAGTTTGGTGATTGATTTATGGCTAAAAAAATGGGGATTTTGGTTGATTTATACGACGATTAATGGAGGGGGTTGACTGATGGAGAAAGGGGATCCAATTTTTCGTCGGTGGATCTAAGCTTGTTCAATCAATTTATTATTGACTAATCACCAGTAATCTCGATTATATATAAAATTATAAATACTCCCTACGTCTAATTTAATTAATCATTTTTCAATCTCGATTATATATATATATATATATATATATATATATATATATATATTGGGGGTTTTCACGGATCGGTTAGGATTGATTATCGATTAAAATTAAAATCAAACTGATTCAATCGATTTTAAGATTATGAAAATCAAACCAAATCAAATATAATACATATATTTTGGTTTGGTTGTTATCAATTTCGATTTGATTTGGTTATTCGGTTATTAATTATATACAAAAATTAAAAAAAAAATTCATTCAAAACGTAAAAAAATTACAACAATTCATTAAAACAAAAAATAGTTAAAACGACCGACATTACATAACTTTCCATTATTAAGTTTACTATGCATAAAGGATCGAAATTCATTATTTTGGTCAGCTTGAAGCATCTCACAGAGTTGTCATAGAGCCTCATGGCTCATATACATAAATGATAAAAATCGATAAAGATAAAAAGGAAAAATTACTTACATACACAATTTAAGTTTTCTTATTTTCTATTTTTTTCTATCTCTTTTAAATATTTCAAAAAAAAAGTCATTTCAATTTTTAAAGAGAAAATATAAACTGATATCTGAAGTCATTTCAAATTTTTAAAAAGACACTTAAATTATGCAAGCGTTCTATTATCCCTAAACAATTTTAAACTGATATTATTACATCATTCATTGTTCACCTGACATGGAGAGTAATACATCATTCATTGTTCACCTGACATGGAGAGTAAATGCACTCTCTTAGAGAGCGTGAACAAAAAAAATGAATATAATTTTATTTTGCAAGTATGTTGCTATAAATTACAATTTTTTGTTTTTCTTATTATTTTAACTTTTTCTCCTTATTATTTTTTTTCTTTTTCTTTCTATTTTAACTTTTTCTCCTTATTATTTTTTTTCTTTTTCTTTCTATTTTAACTTTTTACCTTATTATTTTTTTTTCTTTTTCTTTCTTCCTTCTTCTTTAAAAAAATCATTTTCATCTTAATTGAAGTTCCTCACTTTAAATGTCACTTTTTATCACAATTTCATCTCCCTTTTTTACTACTATTAGTTTAACTATCTCTTTAATTTAAAACTATATCTAAACATTATATTACATTCGAACAATTTGATAAGAACATTAGATTTCAAAATGATTAGTCGTATTACTTAGTTTTTTTTAATTCAAATTTCAATTAAACTTTTTCAAATTTCGGAGAATTATGATTTTTTCATCATTTCTAGTTTTGAAATTATATGAAAATGAGCTAAATTAATGAGATGATCAAGGAGTATCATATATTTTTTGTTTTATCCGATTTCAATTAAGTTCTTTCAATTTTTGGAAATTAATTTATTCTTTTAAAATTATGATTCTAATTTTGGATTTATATGAAAATGAGTAATTGATGATACTTCAAAATTTTAAATTATTTAGAAAAATAATTAATTTTGTTATCAATAATTTAGTGAAGTATAAATAATATTATGAATAAAATTTGACCGGTGAAGAAGAAGAAAAAGAAAAGAAAAGAAAAAAATGGGAGTGAGATTCAATTTGACACGAGGGGTGGAAGGTGAAGAGAAAAAAAAGAAAATGAAGAAAGGTGGAAGATGAAATGAAATTTAAAATAAATCAAAATTAAAATTCAAAAAGTAAGAGAGAGAAAAACAAAAATAAATAAATAAAGGAATTAAACTAAAAAATAATAATACATTTTTAATTAAATTAACACTTGTCATGTATTGATTGCTGTGTGAATTTACTTGCTTCTTAAAATTTAAGGCAAAAAATGGTATAATAATACCAGTTCATAATTGTTAAGTGGGATAATAGGACAGTTACAAAATTAATGTGTCTTATTTAAAATCTGAAATAACTTCAATAGTTACTTTATGTCTTTTCTCATTTTTAAAACTTCTAGATACATAACATTGACCAGTTAAATCCACGTTTACACATCCTTTTTAACTTCCCTTTTTTTTCTTCTTAAATACTCTTTTAATTGTTAGCAGATATCAAATTATTTCAAAACAATTCTCTCTCAATATTGTTAGCAGTTATCAAATTGATTTTAGAAGGATTTTCTCTTCAGTTAATCAATTTCAAACATCAAAATGGGTGTGGCCTCTCTTCTCCATTGTTGTTTTAGTCAAGTTCTTGTTTATTGACAAAATAGTGTTAAAATGACACAAAGAGACCCCATGTAAGATGTCTAAAATGAACATTGTCTACTTAAGGTGAATAAGTGAAACTTCATGCCAACTTTAACAAGCCGCCGCACGATGGGTTAGACCTAATTATAAAGTTATCAATTAAGAAATGACATGTGTTGAATTCGTGCATTCATCACTTGCCTTCAAGAGAGTGTGCACACTCTCTCAATATTTATGGTGTATTTATTCCATTTTAAATTAGTTTGGGGGTAAAGGGAAGGGTAATATGACTCTAGTTATGTTTAGGTATGTGTCTATGAGATTTCAGTTATAGTCTACGCGATACTTCTGTCTTATCCCAATATAATTAGATTTAATATTATTTTAATTATCAAAATATTGGTTAATTAATGAGAATAATGAAGTAAAAATATTAAAAGGAGACGAAAAAAAAGAGAAGATACATGTGAAGGGTTTTTATTTGTTGAAAATGTGCATCCATTAATAAAATCTTTAATTGTACTAAAGTAAGTACATTAATTTTATAATAAAATAATTAATTTAAATAAGAAAAAAAATTAAAAGGACAAAAAAAATAAATGCGAATGAAGGCCATGGAAAGGTGCAACTTCACCTTATCTATGTTTCTCCTTTATTATACCTTTTCTTTGTTATTTCCTTAAATTTCTTTGTCTGATGTCGAAACCATATTAAGAGAAGATCTGCGAGGAGATTGAAATCTTTTCACAAATAGTACTTATGGTGAGAATTACCTTTTATGATAAATAAGAAGGAAGATTATCTTCAGTCTTTAGATCTTTAAGAAATTGTGAAAAAGGATTATGATATTCTTTTGTTGACAAATAATTTCATTGTGGTCCAAATTAAAATTCAATAGTGATTAATCTTCATTATATAGTTAGGATTCATGTTTCGTTTAGTCCTAAGCATATTTGATCGACTATATGATTTAATCATCACATATCATGCTTCTACAAATTATTTATATTTTTCACGATATTTAAAGTTTCTACCTAGGAAAAAAGACTACTAAAAAGTATTGGACATACTGAAAAATGCGAAAAATGATTTAAACATATTTTTTAATTGTAAAGATATATTTCTTTCGACGTGTTTTGAACTCTCTAAATTTATATGGATTGTAAAAGATAAATAATTTTCTTCCATATGATTTTAAATTATTCATCTTGTATAGTAATAATATTAGCCAATTAACTAACTCCTAAAGGAGAAAACTAACGTTTATTTCTTTTTTGAGAAAAGACATAAGCACCCCTCTAGACAATGATCGAAATTATTATAGAGACACACTGTAACTAAATTAATGTCCTTTTAGCCCCCCCCCTCCCCCCCAAAAAAAAAAACTCTTTTTTTTGATAATTTTGTACACCTTTTGGGCTGACGTGATACACTTCGTGACTCCATGCAACTGAAGTGAGTGATAGATATTGGGATGTCACGTAAGTTAAAAGAGTGTACAAAATTACAAAATGAATTTAGGAGGATAATAAGACCTTAGTTTAACTAAAGAGAGAATAATTATACATTATCCCTTTTTTGAGGACTGCTTAACTAAACACATATAAGAGATCGACATTTTTTATTGTTTTCAACATAACTTCTTCATAATTGTATTTGCTTTACATAATTTTCGATATACTTTACAACTAAGAAACTATAAGAAACAACTTCTGTATATTAAAGAAGGCATTACTTAAAGCTTTAGTGTTAGGTTCATTATGTAAATAATTGTAATTAAGAGGACTATCCATCATAGAAGTTGTTAAAGTAGTTAGGAGGTTGTTAAAGTAGTTAGAAGATTGTTAGAGTAGTTAGAATAAATTCAGTTTGTTATTCTTGTATATATGTAGTTGCATGTACAGATTACAAATACACTTTTGAGAATATACACAAGGAATACACACGATTCCTTCACCTATACTGCTTCTTCTTCTTTGTTCTTCTCTGTTTCTTCTTCTTCATTTCTTCTCTACTGTAGCTTCATGATCATGCATGATTAACATGCATCAGCTACACGAAGACTAACATGGTATCAGAGCCAGCACAATAGAGCTTCAAGATCCCAGCCAAAACCATGGCAACTGTCGATAATGAGTTGCCTGAGAAGCTGAGCCACAATCATCCTTTGTTCTTACATTCAATAGATAATTCAGGTGTATTACTTAGTTCAATTCAACTAACTGGAGCTGATAATTTTTCAGTATGGAGTCGAGCTATGAGAATTGCAATTATAGGTCGCAATAAACTTGGATTCATTGATGGATCATGCAGAAAAGAGTTATATGGTCCTAACTTGACAAATCTGTGGGAAAGATGCAATGGTATAGTGCTTTCGTGGATTATGAATTGTGTTTCGAAGGAGTTACTTGGAGGCATTGTTTATTCTACTAATGCAGCAGCTGTGTGGAAGGATTTATGTGAAAGATATGACAAGATTGATGGATCACGTATCTTTCAACTACACAAAGAGATTGCTACTGTTAGCCAAGGAACAAGTTCAATCTCAACCTATTTCTCTAAGCTACGTGAGTTGTGGGTAGAGTATGATAGTTTGGCACCTGTTCCTGGTTGTGATTGTGTGAATTCAAGAGAATTTGTAGTGTTCATGCACAATCAGAAGTTACTGCAGTTTCTCATGGGATTAAATGACTCATATGAGCAAGCTAGAAGCCAAATACTAATGATGGTACCTTTGCCTACTATAAATAAGGCATACTCACTGCTTATTGAAAGAGAAAGCCAACGTATCATGTCACAAACCTCTCACAGTTCAAGTTCATCTGATTTAAATGCCTTGTTTACTGCTCAATCATTAGTTCCCAAACCAAGGTTTAATACTAGTTCAAACTATGATCCAAATGCATTTTGTGAGTACTGTAAAAGAACAGGACACATGCAAGCTGTGTGTTATAAACTTCATGGATATCCACCTGGTTATGAAAGAAAGAAGAGAGGTTCTACTGGTCCTACTTACAATGGTCAAGGGAGAGGAAGATCAAGTAATGATAGGAGATCATATCCATCTGCTAACAATGCAATTAGTGACACTGATCATTCTGATTTTAATAGAGTTGAGAATCCAAGAAATCAAGGTTATGGTAGAGGTGATAGACAAGCTGATTCTGTTGATTATCACAAAGGATTGAATGCATTTCAGGAACAATATAATCAAATCTTGCAGATGCTTGGCCAATCAAATAGGCAAAACAACACTGAAAGAGACTCAAATTCACATTCCAGTGCAAATCTAGCTCAAGAGAACTATCCTTCATCAGGTAATGTTACTGCTCTTTCAGCTAGTATAGCACATACAGGATGGATTATAGACTCTGGGGCAACAAATCATATGACTCCTCGCTCACAATTATTGATTAATAAACATCCATTGCCTATTGATGCACCTAGAAGTGTACAACTACCAAATGGAGATAGTACATTGATCATACATACAGTTTCTAGTAGTATGACTTCACAAGACATTATCAATAATGTTCTTCTTATCCCTGACTTTAAGTTCAGTCTATTGTCAGTATAAAAAATTACAAAGGATCTACAGTGTGCAGTATGTTTTTATCCTGACTTAATGACTATTCAGGATCCCTCCAGTGGGCAGGTGAAGGTGATTGGTAGAGAACAGGCTGGACTTTATCTCATTCCTCATCCTTCAGCTTCTGCAGCTAATACTCAAACATACTCTCATTTGGTTCATGATGGTTCATCAAGTTCACAAACTGTTCTATGGCACCAAAGACTTGGTCATACTTCATCTAATGTTTTAGCTAAAACTCTCAATCTTCCAGTTACACAGTGCTCAAATGAGGTTCACAACTGTACAATATGTCCTCTAGCTAAACAACCAAGACTTCCTTTTCCAAATAGCTCTACTATATCTTCTAGTCCATTCCAGTTGATACATATAGATGTTTGGGGTCCATTTCATACTCCTACATATGATGGTAATAGATTCTTTGTCACTATAGTGGATGATTGTACTAGAATGTTGTGGCTGTTTCTAATAAAGTTGAAGAGTGATGTTTGTGTTGTATTGAA
>NC_028646.1:75924072-75934967 GCF_001406875.1 Solanum pennellii | reverse complement strand
TAAATGTCACTAGACCAGACATTGCATTTGCTACACAGACTCTAAGTCAATTTCTACATAAGCCTAAACAATCTCATCTAAATGCTGCTCTCAAAGTAGTAAGATATATCAAAAGGCAAGCTGGACTGGGTGTTCTATTATCAAGTGCAAAGAGCAAAGAACTTCAAATTTACTGTGATTCAGACTGGGGTAGCTGTTTACATACAAGGAGGTCAGTTACAGGTTTCATGGTAAAGTTGGGAGGCTCACTTATTTCATGGAAGTCTAAGAAGCAAGCAACCATTTCTAGAAGCTCAATTGAAGCTGAGTACAGAAGTATGGCAAGTGCAGTGGCTGAAGTTGTGTGGTTAGTAAAGCTATTCAAAGAACTTGGAGTTGAAGTACACACTCCAGTAACTATATACAGTGACAGCAAGTCAGCTATGCAAATAGCTGCTAATCCTGTGCTACATGAAAGGACAAAGCATATAGAATTGGACTGTCATTTTATAAGAGAGAAGATACAGAATGGATTAGTGCAAACTCAATACTTGAGCACCAAAGAACAAGAAGCAGACATGTTAACAAAAGGCTTGGGAAAAACTCAACATGAATATCTACTATCCAAGTTTGGTGTATTGAACCTATTCATACCTACAAACTTGAGGGGGAGTATTAAAGAAGGCATTACTTAAAGCTTTAGTGTTAGGTTCATTATGTAAATAATTGTAATTAAGAGGACTATCCATCAAAGAAGTTGTTAAAGTAGTTAGGAGGTTGTTAAAGTAGTTAGAAGATTGTTAGAGTAGTTAGAATAAATTCAGTTTGTTATTCTTGTATATATGTAGTTGAATGTACAGATTACAAATACACTTTTGAGAATATACACAAGGAATACACACGATTCCTTCACCTATACTGCTTCTTCTTCTTTGTTCTTCTCTGTTCTTCTCTGTTTCTTCTTCTTCATTTCTTCTCTACTGTAGCTTCATGATCATGCATGATTAGCATGCATCAGCTACACGAAGACTAACACTGTAGAGATACTTTATATATTCAAATATTTAGTATGGTTAAGTTATAAACTATAACTAATTAGTTGTTAATTTTGTTGTTTCTTTACTGGCTTTGTGATCTGTGGATATTTTTTTAGCTTCATTCTTTTCTGTTCTCTTGGTGATATAAACTTCATATTCGCTGTTATTATCTACCTGTCACAATCTTACTACGGCATATGGGTTGTTTATGTGTGCATGTGCAGGTTCTCTCTCTTTGGAGATATCTAGATGTATCCTCAGAGATTATCTAGCTTTGCCTCCTCCTGTTCAACTTGGAGAAGTTACTGAAGATGAGTTGAAGGAATATGATGGGTCTGATCCCGAAAAGCCTCTGCTGATGGCTATTAAGTGCCAGATCTATGATGTTTCTTCTTAATCTGTAAGTAGTGTAAGCTATTTTGCCTTCTTTATCTTCAGTTTTTTTGTTTGATGCTTTTTGATTTTGACTTGGATTTTTGGAGTGATTTGCTTTTACTTTCATGATTGTGAATTTAGGTGATAGAAATGTAGTATTTTACACGCCATTGCTTAATATTCTGGATTTGGCCTGTGTAATTTGGGCTGATATGTACTGTGTAGGCCTGACAATCAGTATCCATTCTGTTTTCTTACTTTTGGTGCTTGACACGATGGTTTAAGTCTTTGGATGAGATGTTTGATGTTCCCGAATGTCCATTAAGTGTGCAACTCTGCTAGTTTGGGTGGCGATTCTAGTCGAAGGACAAAAGTGGTCCAAAGGGCTTATAGATGTCTTAGGTTCAATTCCTCAAGAAAAAAAAGGTGATCTGTGCGTAATTCTTAGACAAGTGGCTTGAGTTCTCCATGTTTAGATAGTAATCAACTAGTCTTTGTAACTAATGTATTCATTCTTATTTTGTTGTGGTTTTGAGGAAACAGAAAACATATTCAGTTTGTTGTTTATCTAGTTTTATTTATTTATGGAGTGGATATATTGCTTAAGTTGAATTTATGACTCTTGGATTCCGAAGTGTTAAACTTATCCTTGTCCTTGTTTACTGACAACTCGTCAAATGAAGATGAATTATGTGTTCTGTTAGTCTCATGTACATTAAATTCATCCACAACTTTATCGTCTGATAGATCAAATATCTTGATATGAGTCTCAATAAGTTCCTTGCTCAAATGTAAACCTAACATATCAAAATCAATCATTAAGCTTCATGAAATGCTGCGGACTTGTCATCTTTGTGTTTAAATGTGTGTGTTCCTGCAGAATGTTATGGACCTGGGAGACGACCTTATGCATTGTTTGCTGGAAATGATGCTAGTTAGAGCTCTTGCCAAGCTGTCCTTTGAGGAAAAAGATCTCACATGGGATATTTCTGGGCAAGCATTTGAGCTTAATGCCTTGCAAGATTGGGAATACAAATTCATGAGTAAATACGTCAAAGTTTGTACTGTGAAGCAGGCAGTGCCAGTAAATGACGGGCAAGCTAATAAAAGGATCTGTTGAAGCAACTGATGATGAAGCTAAGCCAGCCGAGAGTGATGCTTCAGGGACTGCCGGAAGATGATGGTCCATCAAAAGGTTGCGAGGCTGGTCCTGATGCCCCTTCAGAGACTGGCTGCTGAAACTCTTGTCAATTCTGAGGTGATGTCGACAAGAAAGACTAATTTGGACAATTGTAGTTCAGGTGACAAGTTGAGAAGTGAGAACCAAAGAGAAGTGCTTTGTGGAGGTCTGATATATATAGCATCTGGTGCATTTGTTGATTATCTTGTGTCAGATATAGTAAATTTATAAACTGTTGTATGAAATAATAGAGGTGTCATTACTGAGGTAATGCTTGATATAGCTGGAAAGAGCCCCCCCCCCCCCTCCTTTGTCTTGTCTAAACCAGTGTATCTCATGTTGCAGTTGCAGTCTCCAAATTACGTTTAATTTCTTACGCCTACAATTGATGTTTTTGGAGAATTTCCATGGGTTCGCACTAAAAGAGAAGTTGGTATAAACGTAAGATATCTGGCCTAGTAATATATTGATGACGATATAAAATAATTTCACGAAATATCTTTGTTTGTCTCATTAACAAACAATATTTAATCAGCCGGCCAAAAAGGTTTTAACCACTCTATTAATGAACTGATCTTTACAAGTAATGCAACAAATTTGGTGGAAATACTGAAATAAATACACACACCAAACGTCAAAAACCCACCCATTTTCTCCCTACAAATCCCCTTTTTTAAAACATAAATTCTCCATCATCTAAACACAGAGTAAGGGTTTTCAGATAGCTAATAGAGTGTTAGGTTTTATTTGCCCTAAATTTCTTACCATAAATAGGTTTTTCTATTAGGAAAATTTTTGGATTAACTAATTCTTTTTCTGGTAGGAAAATGTTTAGGACTCTATAAATAGAGGCATGTTCCTTCTAACTTAATCAGCATTCACAATGTAGTCTTAAGGGCTTTGAGCGTTTTGGTTAGGAGGAGAATTTATGGGTCACAAGTTTGATACATTATCACTTGTGTGAACCTCCCATGTATTCCGAGTGAATTGGTTGAGGTTGTTTCCCTCTATATTTTGTACTCTCATATTTATAGTGGATTGTTCATCTCCTTTGTGGACGTAGGTCGATTGACCGAACCACGTTAACTCTTTGTGTCTTTTGGTATATTTCTCGTTGTCTTCTTACTCGTAGTCTTTCGAGGTTTGTTTTGCTAACTTCCGCATATACACCTGCTTATTTTCGGTCCTAACATAGAGCATATTAGATTTAAGGATTTTTGATAGGGAAGGCGTTTTCTTTTTCGGCTGCATCAAGCTTTTTTGTTCGTCGGAGTGCAGCGACTGTTTCAGTGGTGGGATCTTCGTTGCTGTCCTAAAAAAGGTAACCATTTCTCTTTTCTTGCTTCATTTTTTTGTTTAAATTAATTCTCTGTTTCCGGTTTAAGTTTGGCAAATAGTTGTTGTTTATTTTTAGTAGTGAGTAAGAAATATTATTGTCTCTACATATTATATTGTTTAATGTGGTATGAATTAGGATCATCTTTTGAATTTTCTTTCCAGATGCTTAATTGCCTTTGTTGTTTATTTGCCCACTAGTATATTGGTACGTGTGTTTGCATGTTTACTTCATAACGATGAATAAAATGATAAACGATTTAACTTTTAAAAAAATGTTTGTAGTATACAGTTAACTTGAAGAATTTTTTTCCATTTAGGGTGTGTTTGGTACGGAGGAAAATGTTTTCCATGGAAAATGTTTTCCTAGAAAATGTTTTCCTGGAAAACAAGTAGATTTTGAACTTATTTTCTCATGTTTGGTTGGTAACTAGAAAAATATTTTCCGGAAATGATTTTTAGTGTTTAATTTATGAATTAAAAATGTTTTTGAGAGACATCTTTTATTTTTACCAGAATAAAAATTAATTTATGAAATTAAAAATATTTTTTAAAAATAATTTTTTTTTTGGATGGTGGGGGTGGGGTGGGGGTAGTGGATGGGGGCAANTTCCTTAATATTTGAAGGAAAGTCATTTTCCTTAATTTTGAGGAAAATGAGTTGATTTGGAAAACATTTTCCAAGATTTTTGTCCCAACCAAACATGAGAAAATTGGAAAACATTTTCCAGAAAATGTTTTCCTTCCTACCAAAACACTCTTAGTCCTCCCTTTATTATAATTTTGATATAGAAATTTTATATTTGTTCTAAAAGACAAAATAAAGTACAAAAAACAAACATGGAGGCACACTATTTTATGACTAACTTCCTTAAAATGTCTTTTTTGTCTCATAGAATAGAGTAAAAATATTGAAATTCTTCCTTAAAATGTCTCTCTTATCTCATAGAATAGAGTAAAAACGTTGAAATTAAATTAATAGTTACACAAGATATACATTTCAAGAAGATAAAATGTTTGACTTAGTAAAAGATGAAATTCTCCTTCTCATTAAGTAGAATTCAATTAAGTAATTCAAATTTATAAATAAGAGACTTATTAGAAGGAAATAACTAAAGATTTAAAGTGCAATGATTGGTATTTAAATTATGTAATTGTACAAATAAAATATAAAAATTTAATTAAATAAATCAGATTTTAATTTAATGGAGAGCCAAAATGACAACATTAGTATTCTTACAATTAAAAGTTTGTTAAAACATATTTTGCTTTTTTTGGTTTAAATATTAATAGGAGCAATATTTGGTCAAAGGATAAAAGATCTTCTAACTTCTTAAGCATTTTGGTATATCATTTTTTTGACTTTGGGATTTGGATTTCATGATAATTTTAATGAAAATTGTCTAAAAACTATTGATTTTATCCACAAGCACTAGTAAGAATTATTCTTTACAAATATTTAAAATTTAAGATGCAAAAATATAATTATTAATAATTTGAAATTAGAATATCTTGTAGGCATTAATTGTTTTACATGCCTTGTACACTATTTTTATGATTGTATTTGTCTCATTTTCTAAAGCAAAAAATACACCCTTCAATCAAATATATTCTTAAAACAAAATTACAAATATAAAGAAAAAGTAACATATATAGTAGCAAGTTTAGCATAAGGCTACCAACGAAAAATAGAAAAATTCTAAGATAATCTTTTTTCCTGTTTTTTTTATTAATAATGCAAATTGAAACAAAGTTATAGTAATAAACATTCAACTTTTGACCATAAAAAAAAGTTAAAATCTTTGGAAGACAAGTTAATGGAAGTGATATTCAACTACATAAATGAAGGAGTTTTATCATAGTTCTGATCTCGATAAATAAGTTTTAAAAAAACAAATACATCAAGCTTTGATGTTCTAGTAATTAAAGTGTTATTCATTCCTATAATCACATTATGCCTTGTAATCTTGACACAAATCCTCTTGCCTTGAAATTTTCTCCACTTGATTAAAGCTTCTCTAGTCTTCCACACACAAAAATTGTATCACATATAAATCTTTCTATGAAAATAATGTCAAAAAGTTTGTATTTATAGGAAAAAAATATAGCTTTGAAATTTGAAGATTCACTTACAAAGTTGAAAGGTCAGGTGTTACAAAAATTAAAGACAAATTAATTAAAAATATAAATTAATTTAAAAGATAAACCATATACATGTATCTATTCAAAGGGTAAATAATTTCATGAAAATAAATTAAATTAGATATTTTAATTAAGAATTATTCTAAAGAAGTGCAACAGTCATTAACATTTTTATTAAAATAATGTAATTTAATATTTAAATTAAATAGTTAAATATTTTTATAACATTTTAATTTATAATAAGGGTAAAATCATAATTTAACTTTTAACTTTTTTGGTTCCCTCTTATAATAATATATGATGATTATGTTTTGATTTGAAGTATTAGTTCACTTTTTGTCTAAGTATATCATGAATCTGCTATGTATTTTGGTTTACTCATTTATCGATCTTTGTTGCATAAGTTGATATGTCTTTCCTTGAGTTACAAACTTCACATGCCTCTCCTTAGCCTCTTTTAGTTTGTCACACATTTCCTTCAAATGTCCATTTCTTCCACAATGGGTGCACAAGAGATTATCAGCTATAGACACATCTTTGCTATGAGGATTATATGGTGGTTCTATTTGCCTGCTCCCTAGACCTCTTTTCCCATTGAAACTTTGTTGAGAGATATTAGAGAGGATCTTGGAATAGTCGGTCCATTTTAAAGAATGACTTAACTCTTTTTTGATTTTCCTAAGATCTTTCCTTAGCTGAGAATAAGTTTCAAGAGAAGCAGCTAACTTAGATTCAGAAATTTTAAGTTTATCCTCCAGTTCTTCCTCATAAATGCTAAGTTTTCTTTTATCATTTTCAGAGGTACTAGGCTCTTCTTCATCAACTTTGTTGTTAAACTCCAATATCCCTACTCCTTTACTCATTTCAGAAATCCGTGTTAGAAAAGCTGCATTTTCATTTTCAAATAAACTCAACTTTTCAGTCAACATTAAGTTTTCCGTAGACTGCTTGTCTACAGAATCAATTAGTAGAGCAACAAGTTTCCTCAGACTTTCAGCAGAAAGGTTTCCTAGATCATCTTTCAATTCAAAGAGAGTCACCTCATGTGTTTTGTCCTCATCATCTGATTTTGCCATTAAGGAGAAGATTGAGTTGAAAATGCTTTCATCATCTTCTATGGCCATCATAGAGACATCTTCGTGATCTT
The DNA here is from genome assembly GCF_001406875.1 of Solanum pennellii. Lineage (NCBI taxonomy): Eukaryota > Viridiplantae > Streptophyta > Magnoliopsida > Solanales > Solanaceae > Solanum > Solanum pennellii. The sequence goes on along the minus strand of NC_028646.1, from coordinate 75,927,772 downwards.
CAACTTCTCCCCCTGACTCACTCGAATCATCACCCCAGACAGCAAAGGCCCTTTTTACCATCTGTTCAGCATGTACCTTCCTTCGAAAGTTGTCTGGGACCAGGTCCTTCTTATGATATCTCACTTCATGAGATTTTTGCATTTGACTTGGACAATCTCTCATAAAGTGACCAGCCTTACCACACTTTTGGCATGTCATTAGTTGTTGCCACTCTGCTGATTGATCCTTTCTTTTGGAAGCCTCCATGTTTTTTGATAATCTTTTGGAACCTCTTTGTCACGTATATATGCCATCTCAGCCTCCTCTTCAGTCATCTTGCTTTGTGAAGATTTTAACGCAATGTTCTTTTCCTTCTTTGACTCCTTCCCTGTTGCTCCTTGCTTTCTATTTAACTCATAAGTCTGCAGATTTCCTATAAGCTGCCCATAGGCAAGGTCATAAGATCTTTCTTCTCAGTGATTGTATCCACCTTACTTTCCCAAGATTTTGGAAGAACCTTGAGAATTTTTCGAACTTGCTTACACACAGGTATAGGTTCTCCCAATCCTCTGAGCTCATTTGTAATGGCAGTGAAATGAGAGTTCATTTCAAATATGGTTTCACCATCCTTTATCACAAAGTTCTCATATTGAGTAGTAAGCATGTACACCTTTGAATCCTTCACCCTCTTGGTTCCTTCATATGCATTTCGAAGACAATCACAAATTTCCTTTGCAGATTCACAAGCTGAGATCCTGTTATATTAATCAGCACCAATACCATAGACTAGGATTTTTTTCGCCTTATATTTCTTTTCAATCTTTTTCATGTCAACCTCAGTATACTCCTTTCTGGTCTTAACCTCGAAGGTGGTAAGGCTTCATCCTTTACCTCCTTCAAAGGAACATAAGGACCATCCAGGATAACATCCCATAACTCAGAGTCTTTTGCATTAGTGTAGTCGTGCATTCGATTCTTCCACCACCCATAGTAGTGACCATTGAAGCGAGGTGGCCTTGTGGATGATTGTCCTTCCTCCAAATTCGGTGGAGCAGTCATTCATTCAGGATCTTCCTTTTCTTGGTGTTAACCAAAATGAAAAGTCAAGCTCTGATACCACTTGTTGGAATGTATACGTCCACTTATCTTAGATGGAACCTGGTCCCCGTAACACCAATGAACAGTAAATAAAGAACAAAGACAGAAACTAAAAGAGACAATCACTTTTACATGGAAACCTCTTTGCTCAAGGGAGTAAAATCACGACTTGTTCTCAAGAGGACTTTTCAACAACCACTTTCACTAATCTTCAATCAAGCAAAAGTAAAAGTCGGTTACAAAACAAGAGACTAACTCTATAGTCTCTTCACTAAGCAATACACCCCATTACTTAACTAAGCAATACACCCCATTACTTAGCTAAGCAAGAGCAGATACAACACTGCTCAGTAAGAACATAAGTTACCCGTAACCCAAGCCCTTACAATGAAACACCCAATGTTTGATATATTTCTATCAAGTTTGAAAAAATCCTACAGTTTGATAACAATTACAAGCAAATATGAAAACAACAAATAACAAGAAGAGCTGAAAGCCTTTTGATCAATATCTTGTTGTTTTGATACTTGATGGTACTTTTGCCTTTTTGATGAATGAATATTATGTTGTGTTTTATTTGATATATATCATCAAGATTTGTTGTCCATCAAACAAAATAACCTAGTAAGTTTTGATTGGAGAAGTACTCTGCTCTTCACCAACCTCGCTGACGCAGACAACTATCTGTACTTTTCGCAGATGATATTGGTTCTTCATACTCTGCAGAGGACCGGTCCCTGCACTTGTGAGGAATCATCAAACCATCTTGAGGAGAGTCTCCTATCATAGCTAATGGAAGTGTTTTCTTCTTTGGCCGTATCAAGATTTTTTGTTCGTAGGAGTCTAGTTACCTTTTCAGCGGTGGAAACTTCATCTCTTCCCAATTAATGTCCCAAAAAAGGTAATCATTTTCTCCTTTTATGCTTCATTTTTTCCAGTTAACTCTCTGTTTACTAAAATATCGGTACATCTATTTCTGGTTTAAGTCTGGCAAATAGTTGTTATTTATTTTTATTAGAAGTTTGAGAAATATTACTATCTCTATGTGTTGCTTAATGCAGTATGAATTAGGATCATCTTTTGAATTTTCTTTGCAGGTGCTCAATGTCTTGTTGTTTCTTTGCTTTGATTTCCAGTCCTAGTTCACTGTTTGTCTAAGTATCTCATGAATCTACTATGTATTTTGGTTACTCGTTTGTGGATCTTCATCGTAGGCTGAATTGAGTTGTGCTTTAATAATTCTTTGAGTCCCTCATTTAAGCATATAATGGATTGAGTCTTTTGGTTATCAATGAAATCTTTGGCTTGAGAATCCTTTACGGATAGAAGTATGTTTTTGCTACTAGGGTTCTTGCTTCAAACACATTGCTCCTTTGCTTCCATTTCTTTAAGATTTAGTGTTAGTATAGATTAATGTGAGTGCATAGCAGAGGATCATGCTCCACAAAAGCTCTATATTGGTAATTGATTGTTGTGTGTTTCAATTATTCTTGTTATTTTCACCTCTATCTCATACCAATGTTGAATTCATCTTATCTATTAATCCAACTTATGCTCTTCAATAGACATTTGATGCGAAATATCAATAGGAGCAAGCCCAAAAAGCAATACGTCAGGTCAATTTCCCTTTAAAGCCAATCCCTAAGTGGCCTTATAATTCTCTAACCAAAGTGACAGAGCTAAGAATCCTTTTTTGCTTTTGCATCCTAATGTCTCCAGGATTAACAACGTCCTGACAGCCTTGGCTTCAGGATAATTCTCCCAGGCTCTCTTTTCCGCTTCTAGAAAACAACGTTGTTTATTGATGTTCTCTTATAGTCGAACTACACTATAATTGGGAGTAGCATTTATGAGTGTTCTTTCTTCCCCAACATAGCGTTCCTATTTGCCATATGAATTTAATTATTAAATTGTAATTTATGTTGGTAAAAATATTAATAGCTACTGGTCTAATCATAGGTTTGTCTCATTTAACTATTTAAATTTTGTGCTAAGTAATAATGAACATGCGTGAAACAATTGTTACATTTTGTTTGGTACTTAAGTTTTCTCACTTGTTCTACTAGAAAAACTAATTATTTACCATAGATTTTCCTTCTCTTGTTTTTATGGAAATACATTTTGTTTGAAACTGAAGTTGTCTCACTTGTTCTACTAGAAAAACTAATTATTTACCATAGAGTTTCCTTCTCTATTTAGCAGTTGTTAAAAGTATGGATTCTTAATGACACTTTGAATGGTTGCCCCAAAAGTAATTGACTTAAACCCCAAAGGCATAAGCGAATTTGGCTCAACAGAGGCCCAAACCCGATCTCTCCCTTACTATTAAATTACTTAATTGTGATTATTTATTGTTTGTTGTTTATTAACTAAAACTTTAAAATGATTAATTAACTTAATCAAGTTCCCCAAATATGAACTATTTCATCATCAACTCTTGTATTCTTTACACACTTCAATGTTTTAGTCAAAACTTTCACTTGTCTTTATTTAATTTAAAAGATATGGTGTCGTATGGGGGGAGGAGGGGGGTAAGAGAGGATGGGGTAGAAGGGGGGTAGAAGGGAGTAGGTAGGTAGGAAGAGAGGGGGGAGGAGGGGGTGGGGTAGCTATGATAGGGGG
>NC_028646.1:75865335-75923587 GCF_001406875.1 Solanum pennellii | reverse complement strand
AGGGGGTAGGAGGGGGTGGGGTAGCTATGATAGGGGGTAGGTAGTATGTAGGGTAGGAGGGGGGTTAGAAGGGGGTAAGGGGTAGTAGTAAGGGAGGTAGGGGTAGTAGTAGGGGGTAGGTAGGAAAGAGAGGGTAGGGGGTAGGTATTAGGGGGGTAGAAGTGTAGGTATGAAGGTAGTAGGGGGTAGTAAGAGTGGGGTGCCAAATTCGTGTGTCCCATGGATTTGGCACCCAAATTGTTCTATCAAAAAAGTTTTGAAGACCTCTGTAATGAGTTAGGTAACCTTCTGGTATACTCACACAATTTTTTAACACCCATTTTTTTCATTTCCAAGCCCTTTTTTAAGGATCACCCAAATTTCCCAATTTTTCGTATGTAGCACATGGATTTGGCGTTTAGATCACCCAAATGATTTTTCTCAAAAAATTATATGAGCACCTCTGTGATGAGTTGGGAACTTTCACGTATACTCTCACCATTTTTAACGTCATTTTCACATTTACAAGACCTTTTTTAAGAATTGCCCAAATTCCCCGATCTTTCGTGTGTATATTAGCCCATGCATCTGGTGCTTGGAGCCTCCAAAAACAATTAAAAAAACTTATTAAGGACCTCCATAATGAGTTGGGGAACCTTCACCTATACTCACATCATTTTTTTAGAACTCATTTCGCATTTCCTAGCCCTTTTTTAAGAATCACCAAATTCTCTTATTTGTAATGTGTATTAGACTATGGATATGTTGCTTGGAGAACCCAACATTTTTTCCTCAAAAAACTTTATTAGGACTTCTATAATGAGCTGGGAAACCTTCACGTATACTCACACCATTGTTTACGCTCATTTTTGCATTTACAATTCCTTCACCTATGGATATGGCGCCCAGAGCACCCAAAACATTTTTCTCAAAAAACTTTATGAGGACCTCTGTAATGAGTTGGAGAACCTTCACGTATATTCACACAATTTTATAACGCCCATTACAACATTTATATGCCCTTTTTAAGAATCGCCCAAATTTCCTAATTTTTGTGTGTAATAGCTGATTGATCTGGCGCTAGAGCATGATGCGTCCAAACTCGCACTTCAATTAAGAAGTATAAACGGTCAAATTCAATTTATAGAATTTCACGTGAGTTGAGGTCGATCCCACAGAGAATTTCTTTACATAAATGATTTCAGTGTCGCGTTTACCAAAATGTTATTATTTCGTAAAGACAAATATTGCAGAATGTAAAATGAGTTTGTTGTAAAATTCTAGTAACGAAGGTTTTTAAGCCAAATCCAGAGTTAACAACTAATAGAGTCTTGATTTTAAAGTTGTATTTATAATTGAATGAAACTAGGATTGTGTTCCCCATAACGTTGCATCTAATGTTCTTCTGTAATTGAGCTTCAGGCAATTTGTAATTGCCTCTACAAAATGCAGGCGGGCCAAATATATCTAACCATTCTCAGTCTAATTAGATAATTTTCACTCAAGTCCTCTCAGTCCTAGAGTGTTAACAAGTTTTACTCTCGCTTATAATAGTGTTAAAGTTCTTTCCTCTCGGACTCGAACTTTGACTCCATTTCATCAGGTTAATTAAGCTTTTTCCTAACCATCACTTTTCTCTCGAACAAATGACAAATACATGCTACACTCTAATGCATGCACTTATTAGAATACATGAATAACAAAAGCTACATTATAATTTGCAAATATAAATCATCGTCCACTTCTCTTACGAAATTACAGTTAGATTTACGTCATAGATCCCACAATCCCAGTAATGGTATTTAGTCATTCATAATTTCACGTAAACATACGGAATCATAGAATGAAAACATGATATGAAAGTACTTAAGAAAATATGAAACAGATAAACACTTAATAATTTAAAACGGAAAATCCAACTTCGAAACTTGATTCAATGTAAATCGTCAAAAACTGAAGTTAAGAATATTTGAAACTTGGTCGCTCATTCAAATATGACGAGGTATAACTAAAAAATGACCTAATTAATTTAAATAGAATGTTTAAAATGAGCCCTACTTGAAGTAGGATTGAACTGTCGAGCAACTCCACAGGCACTTTAACGATCTATCAAGGGCTTCACGGTCCGTGAAACCCTTCGTGGTCTTTACTTGGCACGTCTGAGATTTAGATTTTCAAAGACAACACACTGGAAAGGTACCATAGACAACACCACAGACCATTATCGGGACAACTTTCTGTCTGGGTATCTGTGGTCTTCACTTTGCCACTTCTCATTTCACTTCTTTGTTCATCGCCACTGGTTCAACTTCACGAAAGCTACCACGGATCGTCTTGAGGACCACGACCCGTGAGATCAACCGTGGTCCTTACTTAGTGTCACCAAAATTGATCTTCCCTACACCTTTTCACTGGAAAGGTACTTCACAACCATCATCACGATCAGTAGTGAAGACCTCGGTCTGTGAGGCCATCTCTAGTATGTACTTGCTCACTTTCACTAAATTTTCTTCTTTTTCATCTTTTTTCACGTCCACCTTTGTTACCTGTACAAACATTACCAAACACATCATATTCATATAAATACATCAGTATCTAGTATATGTCTTAGTTTTCGAGCATCAAATATGCCAGATTTCGCAGCACATCTATGCATACTCACACCATTTTAAACTCTCATTTCTTGAAAAACTTTATGAGGACCTCCTTAATGAGTTAGGAAACCTTCATGTATACTCACACTATGTTTAACTGTCATTTCCACATTTGCAAGCACTTTTTATAAGATTCACCCAAATTCCTAGATTTTTCATGTCTATTCGCCTATGGATCTAGCGGCCAGAGCACCCAAAAAATTTTCGTATAAAACTTTCTGAGGACCTCCGTAATTAGTTGGGGAACCTTCACGTATACTCATGTCATTTTTTACTTTCTCTCTGCATTTACAAGACCTTTTTCAAAAATTGCCCGAATTCTCTAATTTTTCGCGTGTATTAGCCAATGGAACCGGCCCCCGAAGCACTCAAAATTGTTTTCTCAAAAGATTTATAAGGACCTCGCAATGGGTTGGGGAAACTTCATGTATACTCACACCATTTTTCAAAGCCTATTTCCCAATTAAAAACCTTTTTTGTGAATCGCTCAAATTTTTGAATTTTCGATTGTTCGTGTGTATTAGCCCATGGATCTGGCGCCTAAAACACCCTAAAGATTTTCTCAAAAAACTTTATGAGGATCTCCATAATGATTTTGGGGAACCTTCACGTATACTCACACCATTTTTAACGTTCATTTCAATATTTACAATCCTTTTTAAAAAATAATCGCCCAAATTCCCTGATTTTTCGTGTCTATTAGCCCTTGGATATGGCTCACGAAGCACCGAATTTTTTTCTAAAATAAAATTGATGAGTACCTCCATAATGATTTGGGAACCTTCAGATATACTCACATCATTTTTAGTGCCCATTTTTACATTTACAAGTCCTTATTTAAGAATCGGTCAAATTCTCTTATTTTTGTGTGTAATTAGCCTATGAATTTGGGACCCGGAGCACCAAATTTTTTTTCTCAAAAACACTTTATAAAGACCTACGTAATGAGTTGGGAAACCTTCACGTATACTCACACCATTTTTCGAACTCCCATTTCCACATTTAGAAGCCATTTTTAAGAGTTGCCCAAATTCCCTGATTTTTTTGTGTATTAGCCATTGATTTAGCGCCTAGAGCTATAAAACAATTTTCCAAAACTTCATGAGTATCTTTGTAATGAGTTGGAAAAACCTTCACTCATGCTTACACCATTTTTAAGGATCAATTTTTCGTGTGTATTAGCTCATCAACCTGGCACTTATAGCACCCAAATATTTCTCATAAAACTTTATGTAGAGCTCCATAAAGATTTAGGGAACTTTCATGTATGTATACTCACCATTTCTAACGTCATTTTCGCATTTTCAAGTCCTTGTTTATAAATCCCCTACATTCCCACATTTTTCGTATGTATTAGCTCATCGAGTAAACATTCATTAATATTGATATGATTGGTGAGTGGTCTCTTATGTGCCAAATACACCTCTAATAAAACTTGTAATTATGACCTACTTTTTGAAATTTGACCCTCCATTTTCATTCAAGGATAAAACTGTTGTTTTACATGATTTTTATATTCAAAATTAAAATGGCGCCCTGAAAGTGGTTGATGACTGCCTGACTTGCTGCTGCTGTGCGTGTTGCCTGATGGACGCTAGTCTACTTGGACTGCCGACTGTTGTTGTTTAGCGTGCTGGTCTACTGGGACTGGCGAGTGGCGGCTCGATATTGATCATTGAAATGAGAACAATGCCAAGGTCGACGGAATGATAACTTGCCTAGTCAAAACTCAAAATTGAAAAAGAGAGAAACAGTAAAGTGTAAAGAAACATAGAAAAGTCGAAAAGGAAAATTTTGAAAAGACTCACAAAAGGTCTTGAGTCTTGTGCACTCTTTTGACATAATTGCTTTTTTTAAATTTAATTATATTACTTATTATTCAATATAATATATTTTGGTAATCAGAAATACCGATTAACACAAATATTACAAATCAAAAATCGACTTGAAATACCGAAAAATAAAAAATTCATACCATATCGAACTAAAAGTCGAAATATCAAAACCAAAATACCAAAATTCTTCGATTCGGTTCAGTGTTTTGATTTTCCCTGTTTATTTCCCATTTTATTTGTGTATTAGTCAATGGATCTAGGGACTGGAGCATCCAAATTTGGTTCCTCAAAAAATATTTTGAGCACCTCCGTAATGAGTTGGCAAACTTTCACGTATACCCATACCATTTTTTCATGCCCATTTGCGCAAATCTTTTTTTAAAAATCACCCAAATTCCTCAATTTTTCGTGTGTTATAGCCCACGGATCTGGCACTTAGAGCATCCAAAATAATTTTTTCAAAAATTTTTATAAGTAACTATATAATGAGTTGGGGATTCTTCACATATTCTCACACCATTTTTAACACATATTTCCGCATTTACAAGGCTTCTTTTAAGAATCACCTAAGTTTCCCGATATTACGCGTATATTTGCCCATGGATTTGGGGCTCGTATAACCCAAATTATTTTTCTCAAAAAAATTTATGAGGACCTCTATAATAAGTTGGGGAACCTTCACATATACTCATATCATTTTTAACGCCCATTTCTTCATTTTACAAGCTTTTTTCAAGAAACCCCAAAATTTCCTGATTTTTGTTTGTTAACCCATGAATTTAGCGCTCGGAGATCCCAAAAAATCTTTCTCAAAAACATTAAGAGTACCTATGTAATGAGTTAGGAACTTTCAGGTAAACACACACAATTTATTTAACGCTCATTTCCGTATTTAGAAGCCTTTTTTTTAAGAATAGCTAAATTTCTTGATTTTTCGTGTATATCAGTCCATTAATTTGGTCGCTCGGAACACCCAAAAATATTTTCTCAAAAATGTTATAAGGACTTTTGTAATGAGTTGGGGAACCATTACGTATACTCACACAATTTTTTAGTGTTTATTTACCCGTTAGAAGTCCTTTTTAAGAATCAACCAAATTTACCTATTTTTCGTGTGTATTAGCCCGTGGATTTGGCAACCGGAGCATCCAAATTTTTTTATCAAAAAACATTATGAGGAATGAAACCTTTATGTATACTCACACAATTTTTAACGCTCATTTTTGCATGTACAAGCCCATTATAAGAATCACCAAAATTTCTCAATTTTTTGTCAATGAATCGAGCACCTAGATCACCGAAAATAATTTTTTCAAAAGACTTTATGAGGAGCTCCATAATGAATTAGGAAACCTTAACATATACTTACTATATTTAACACCTACTTTTGCATTTTCAAGCCTTTTTATAAGAATCTCCTAAATTCCTCGATTTTTTGTGTGTATTAGCTCTGGATCAGTCGCCCGGATCATCCAATCTTGTTCTATCAAAAAGCTTTATGAGGACCCTTGTAGTACGTTGGGAACCATAACATATACTCACACCATTTTTAATGTTAATTTTTGCATTTACAAGCATTTTTTTCATATTAGCCCAAATTCTCCAATTTTTCGTGTGTATACATTTTGATCTGGCGTACAGAGCACCCAAATTTTTACCTCATTTACAAGCCTTTATTTTAAAAATCACCCAATTTTTTTGATTTTTCGTGTTATCAATCTGGCATCGGGAGCATCCAAAAGAACTTTTTTAAAAATTTTTTATGAGGACCACCGTAATGATTTGGGATACCTTCACGTATACTCACACCATTTTTTAACGCACATTTTTGTATTTACAGGTCTTTTTTTAAGAATCGCCCAAATTTCTCAATTTTTCATGTGTAATACCTCATGGATCTGGCGCCTAAAGAACCCACAATTATTTTCTCAAAAATATTATGAGGACCTCCGTAATGAGTTGGGGAACCTTCATTTATACTCTCGCCATTTTTACGTTGATTTCCGGTCCTTTTTAAAATAATCTTCCAAATTTCCTAATTTTTCGTATATATTAGACCACGGATCTAGTCTCCGGAGCATGTAAAATATTTTTGCCAAAAAACTTTATTAGGATCTCAAAAATAAGTTGGGAAACCTACACGTATACTCACACCAATTTTTAAAGTGTATTTTCCGCATTTACAAGCCCTTTTTTTAAGAATTGTCCAAATTTTGTGATTTTTCTGTGAATTAGCTTATGGGTATGGCGCCCGAAGCAACCAAAATATTTTTCTCAAAACACTTTATGAGAATCTCCGTAATGTGTTGGAAAACCTTCACTTATACTCTCACAATTTTCTAATGCTTATTTCTGCATTTGCAAGTCCTTTTTTAAGAATCGCCTAAATTTCCCGTGTTTCGTGTATATTAGCCCATTGATCAGGCGCTCGGAGCGCGTATACTCACACCATTCTTTAATGCCCAATTTTGCATTTACAAAGCATTTTTAAAGAATCGCCAAATTCCTCAATTTTTTATATGTATTAGCCCATAGATCTAGCGCCTAGTTCACCCAAAAAGACTTTTTCTCAAAAACTTTTATATGGAACTCCGTAATGACTTGAGAACCTTAACTTATAATCACACCATTTTTTAACACTCATTTATGCATTTAAACACTTTATTTTAAGAATCGCCTAAATTTTCTAATTTTTCGTGTGTATTAGCTCATAGAATCTGGCGCCCAAAGAACTAATATAATTTTCTCAAAAATCTTAATGAGAACCTCCGTAATGATTTGGGGAACTTTCACGTATACTCACACCATTAAACACCCATTTTCGCATTTGTAAATATTTTTTAAGAATCGCCCAAGTTTCCGATTTCTCTTGTATTAGCCCAGGAATCTTGCGCCCGGAGAACCCAAAGTAACTTTCTCAAAAAACTTTATGAGGACATTTGTAATGAATTGAGGAACTTTCATGTATACTCACTTTGAACGCCCCCCATCTCCGCACTTACAAGCCCTTTTCTAATAATCGCTCAAATTCAATAATATTTGTGTGTATTAGCCCATGGATCAGTCGCTAGAAGCACCAATAATTTTTTTTCTTAAAAAACTTTATGAGAACCTCCGTAATGAGTTTGAGAACCTTCACGTATATTCACACGACCCATTTTCGCATTTACAAGTCCTTTTTTAAAAAATTGCTCAAGTCCAAAAAAATTCTTAAAAAACTTGATGAGGACCTCATTAATTAGTTGGGGGACCTTCACATATACTTACACCGTTTTTAACACCCATTCTGCATTTACAAGTCCTCTTTTATGAATCGCCCAAATTTCCTGATTTTTTGTGTGTGTTAGCCATGGATTTATCGCCCGCGTAACTCAAGTATTTATCTCAAAAAACTTTATGAGGACCTTTGGATGAGTTTGGAAATTTTCACATATGCTCACATCATTTTAAGATCCATTTCCTCATTTACAAGCCTTTTTTTACGAATCGCCCAAATTCACCAATTTTTCGTGTGTATTAGCCCATGGATCTGACGCCCAAAGTACCTAAAGAAAATTTTTCAAAATATTTTATGAGGACCTCCGTAATGAGTTAGGAAACCTTCTTTTATACTCATATCATTTTCTAACGCTCATTTCTGCATTTACAAGTCCTTTATTGAAAAACGCTCAAATTCCCCTAATTTTTTGTGTGTATATTAGACCATGGATCTTGCGCCTAGAGAACCTAAAAAAATATCAAAAAACTTATGAGGACCTCCGTAGTGAGTTGGGTAACCTTCACGTATACTCATACTATTTTTTTAAACACCCACTTTAGAATTTACAAGCCTTCTTTAAGAATCTCCCAAATTCCTTAGTTTTGGGTATTAGCCCATAAATTTGGTGTCCGCGCCCCCTAAAGATTTTTTTATAACTACTTTATGAGGACGTCTTGATTAGTTTGGGAACCTTCGCATATGCTCACACCATTTTTAACACTCATTTCTGCATTTACAAGTCGTTTTTTAAATAATCGTCCAAATTTCTCAATTTTTCGTGTGTATTAACCATGGATATGGCGCCCGGAGCATCCAAAAAATTTTTCTCAAAATACATTATGAGGACCTACGTAACGAGTTTAGGAACCTTCACTATACTCACACCATTTTAATGCCCATTTCTGCATTTACAAACCCTTTTTTAAGAATCGCCCAAATTTCTCAGTTTTTCGTGTGTTTTGTACCATGGATCTGGCGACTGGAGGACCCAAAAAAATTTTCTCAAATTTTTTTATGAGGACCTCTGTATGGAGTTGGTAACCTTTACTTATACTCGTATCCTTTTTTTGACGTCAATTTCCGCATTTGCAAACCTTTTTTCTGGAAAAAAAACTTTATGAGGGACCTCCGTAATTAATTGGGGAACCACCACATATACTCACACCATTTTTAATGGCCGTTTCCGCATTTACAAGTCATTTTTAGAAATTACCGATATTCTCGATTATTCGTGTGTCTGGATCTGGCTCTCTGGAGCACCCAAAAATATATACTGAAAAGTTTTTATTAAGACTTGCGTAATGAGTTGAGCAACTACCATTTATATTCACACCATTTTTAAATGTCTATTTTGCATTTACTTGCCATTTTTCTAAGAATTACCGCGATACATTGTTTTTTCGTGTGTATCATCCCATGGATCTCGTGCTTCGAAGCACCCAAAAAAAATTTCTATATAAACTTTATGAGGACCTCCCGTAATGAGTTGGAGAACCACCGGTATAAATATTTTTTTAATGCCTACTTCCGAATTTACAAGTCTTTTTTTAGAATTTAACTAAATTTCTAAAAAATTTTGTGTGTATTATCTCATAGATCAGGTGCCTCAGAGCACCCAAAGTTTCTTTCTGAAAAATTATGAGGACCTCTGTAATGAGTTAGGAAATCACCACGTATACTCACACCATTTTTAGCACCTATATTTCAGGATTTACAGACCCCCTTTTAGAAATTACCAAATTTCCTCAATATTTCGTGTGTATTAGCCCATGGATCTGGCACTTGGGAGCACCGACAATTTTTTTATGAGGACCTCTTAATGAGTTGCGGAACCACCACATATACTTACACCATTTTTAACACTTATTTCCTCATGTATAACCATTTTTTAGGAATTACCTCAATTCCTCGATTTTCGTGTGCATTAGCCCATATGTCTAGCGCCTCAGAGAACCTTATTTTTAAAAAAAAAAAAACTTTATGAGGACCTGTGTAATGAGCTGGGGACCACCACGTATACTAACACCATTTTAACGCCTATTTCCGTATTTATCGACCCTTTTTAGGGATTAACAGTTATTTTGTGCATTAACACATAGATCTAGCGCCTCCGAGCACCCAAATTTTCTTCTGAACTTTATGAGGACCTTCGTAATAAGTAGGGGAACCACCATGTATACTCACACCATTTTCTTAAGGCCTATTTCGGCATTTGCATGACCTTTTTTTTATATATAAATTACTCAAATTCCTCTATTTCTCATCTGTATTAGTCCATGGTTCTAGCGCCTCGGAACACCCAAAAGAAATTCTGAAAAAACTTTATCAAGAACTCCGTAACGAGTTGGGGAACCACCATGACTACACATACCATATTTTAAAGACCTTTTTTAGGAATTACCCAAGTTAATCGATTTTTTGTGTGTATTAACTCATGGATCTGGCGCCTCGGAGCATCAATTTTTTTTTCTGAAATAATGTAAGGAGGACCTCAGTAATGAATTGGGGAACCACCACATATACTCACTCCATTTTTAACGCCTATATTCGCATTTACAGGACTTTTTTAGAAAATACACAAATTTCTCAAATTTTGTGTGTATTAGCCAACAAATCTGACACTTTAGAGCACCCGAAAGGAATTTCTGAAAAATTTATCTCAGGATCTCAGTAATGAGTTTGGGAATCATTACGGATGCTGACACAATTTTTCTAACGCCTATTTTCACATTTATATGCCTTTTTTTAGGAATTTACGAACTTCTCTATTTTTCGTGTGCTCATGATCTGGCGCATCAGAGCACCCAAAAATTTTCTGAATTTTTTTTATGTTGACCTTTGTAATGAGTTGGAGGAACCACCATGTATATTCAACCCATTTTAACGCCTGTTTTCGTATTTACATACCCATTTTTAGAAACTATGCAAATTTTCTGATATTTCGTGTGAATTAGCCCATGAATTTGGCGCCTCGGAGCACCCAAGAACTTTTTCTGAAAAAACTTTATGAGGACCTCCGTAATAAGTTGAAAACCACCATGTATATACTCACCCCATTTTTTAATGTTTATTTCCTCATTTGCTGGCCCATTTTAGGAATTATGCATCTTTTCCTCGATTTTTTCGTATGTATTAATCTATGAATCTGGCGCCTTGGAGCACCCAACATAGAGTTCTGAAAAAACATGTAAAAGAACCTGTCTTCGTTCTTGTTTTTCTCAAGAAATAGTTAGAGGCACAATGTTCTTGAAAAAGATAAATAGTAGTTAGCACAATATGTAATTCATGACGATACACATCATTCCTTAACATAGTTTAAAATTTTTAAATATCTTTTACATTGATTTTTTCCTCTTTTTATTTTTTATTTGCTCCGAAAAATTGATTCAAGACATCAAACCAAATTGAACCGAATTATTTTAATTTTGTATAGGATGCACACTTTTCTAAAATCGAAAATGGAAGAACCAGATTGAAGTTTGATAAAACCAAAACTAGCTGCAACCCTAATAGTAACTTTACTATAATTTTATTTTAAAATTTTTAAGCCCAAATTCACGTAATAAATTAAAATAGGGAAAAGGGTCTGATATACCCCTCAACTTTGTCATTTAGAGCTGATATACCCCTTGTTATGAAAGTGGCTCATATATACCCCTACTTGTAAACAAATGGCTCACATATACCCTTTTCCTCTAACGGAAATGAAAAAAAATAATTTTAATCTAAATTTTTATTATTTTTTTCTAAAAAATATAATCCTATATGAGTAAATTTAATCCTCGTCAAATATATTTTTTTGACTTTTTTTTGTTTCAATGACTAATTTATAATTATTATTTTGATAATCAAATTTATTTATGTTTCACTAATATTCTTGTAAAACTTATTGTAGATGAACAATTTTTTTCTTCGAATACGAAATTAAATTACAATACACAAAAAAAATAGTTTAATTTTTTTCTTTAAACTAAGGAATGAAAGAAAAAAAACAAAAGAAGCATAAGAAACTCAAATAATTATAATAAAAGAAGTCAAAAAATAATTTATGTATAAAAAAAATTAAAATATACCTTGAACTTTGATAGAAGAATCATATATACCCTAAATAATTTTTTTTAAAAAATTAGAAGTAATAAATATAAATTTAAAACTAATCTTTTAACTTCCGTTAAATGAATGGCATATGTGAGCCATTTTGTAACGGCAGGGGTATATGTGAGCCGTTTATATAATGGTAAAGGCATATATGAGCCACTTTTATAACGAGGATATATCAACTCCAAATTGACAAAGTTGAGGGGTATATCAGACCTTTTTCCCATTAAAATAAATGAGAGTATAATATATCAAACGATTTCTGTCTTTTTATTTTGACAGTAAAAAAAGAGGTTGACGTTGTTTGGCAAAGTTGACTGGAAGTTTCTTTTTTTTTTTTGGTGGAGAAAAAGATTTAACTATTTTTTTGAGTTTATTAAGAGCATATATTACCAAGGGACGAAATATGTGAATATAACTCTTTTAACATTTAAATAGAAGAAAAAAAAGGAAAAACTTTTTTATAATTGAAAAACACCTAAATGATGTGAATGGGATATAAGTAATTAAAAATTTTTTTTTGACAATTAATTCAATTGATAGAATTAATAGCATAATTGAAAAAAATACATTAAAAGCACATGTATTTTACATACTAAGATCATGAAATATGTGAAATGATTCTCTGCTAACAAGCAGAACCATTGGCAATCTTCAGATAGGTATGCAACAAATATGGAACAGAGACAGAAAACATGAACGAAACAAAGACATGAACGCGAAAGAGTGCTGATAGCTCAGACCTCATATTCAAGACAATGTTTCGATGATCACATCAAAGGCTTAGATGCAGGATAATTCCAACATTCACAAGGACCAGACGTTCATCATTCCAAGTATTACAAAGAAAGATTTAATACGAAGTTACTCGGCTGATACAGATCCAACCACATACATACAGTTTTATAAGTGGCTCAAAGATGGCCAATTGTGAAATGAAATGGAAATTCAGAAGGTAGATCCATTCCAGCCAAAGAAGGAACCCTGCAAAATAGAGCAGTAGTTATCAGTTTTGTCAGATTTAGGACGGGATACTTATATGACCGACACTCCTAAAGTAGAACATTATGTTCACAAATACTTGAGGAATCGGAGAAGTACAAACTTCTAGTGTTCTTAGACAGTGAAAGTTTATTTACATGATCTAGTACTGGTGTAAAGCATGAAGACATTGTGCATATTCTTGACTTTGATGGGCCTAAACAAACAGGAAGAATGCAATGAGAGATATGCGGGGAATTTACTCATCCTTGATAGTCTATGAAGCCTGGCACATACCTTAGTATCATAGAATTTCAGGAAAAATCGAGATTTGGGGATAGACAATTTAGTCTCAAGTATGTCAGCTATTGCAGCACTGAGTTTCTTGTTGACATCAGCATTTAAACCCCCAATGGAGACCAACTCTCCATAGGCAGCGGGCTGTTCTGTACCCCCGAAAGCCATGGGAACAGATCCCTTCAACACAATCATGACATACTGCACAATGAAAGCAATATTACTGTACTACAGAGAAACCAAACAACAAACACAAAAGGGATGATAAAGCATGTCAATTGAGCTTCTCAAGAGAGACTAAAGGCAAAACATGATCAGTTACATGCTAAAATGTTCATCAACTAATGCATTTTCTACAAAGAGGCAATTACTTTCTAGTTTCTACTAGGTGAGACTTATGAATTCATCAAGCAAGATACTGATTATCTTGTAAAGCTAATAGCTTGTAGAACATTAACTGCAAAGTCTAACCCTGTAAGAATTTCTAGAGACAATTCTTCAGGGGCAGAATTACCTTAAAAGCATCCTTGGTCATTGAAAAAAATTGCTAAAATAAAGGTTAATTCATTGCAGTAATTTCAAAAACTTACTAGAACACAAGGTGATTTTCCTCAACTGTCCCGATTCTTCAGGGGCAGAATGACCTAGTGTGTTTTGTCTCACCTGGGATTTGCACGTGAGACCTCGTGGTTCTCAACTCACTTCATTGACCACTAGGCCACACCCTTGGGCCCTTTCTTCTATTCTTTCCTTTACATATTATTCCGTCAAACTGATCAACAAAATAATGATATTGACCGACAATAAGCTTCAAGAAAGATATGTGCATTTCGAAGCCAAACTATTCTATGCTACTCATGTTTCTGTTCTATCCTTTCCTTCCTATCCCAAATGATGGATCCAAAGATAGAAGTATTTAGGATTTATAAATATTTACTTGTTCTTTTTCTTAAGCAGATAAATCCCTAAGGCCAAGTTGGCACACAGGTCAAAACTCAGTGGATATGTATTTTTCTCATTCTTGATTTGAGGTCTTCCTTTGTAATCTGATTATCATTTTATAAGACAGATGTGGAAGTGAAAAAAAATGTTGCAGGTTAGCAGGAGTAAGAATTGTGAAACTGGAAAATGTTTGGTAAATGTCTAAATGATCTCAAACAACTACCAGAGGCACATTGTGTCAAAACATGAGGTCTTAGTCAGAGTAAGTAGCAATTAGCCATACAAGATAAAATTCCTCATTCATTGAGGCTAATACATTAAGACCCAAAGTGCTGTTAAGAAAGAAGTGTGACCCCTTAAATCCCAAAATAAAAGAGAGCAGTTGCTCATTACCAACATCTAGAAGTTTTATAGTTTGGAAACTAGACATCCTATTCCTTAATCACTTAAACACAAAAGCTCATGAGTATGTTATTCCATAGCTTTACTACAACGGCCAACCTAAAAGAAAGAAATTGCTCATTACCAACATTTAGAAGTTTGAAAGTTCGAAACTAGACACATCACATTCTTAGCACTTAAAACACAAAAATCACGAGTCTAAACACATTTCACTCTTCCATTGCTTCACAACAACATGATACAAAGTATCAGCACAAGCAACGAGCATTGCTAACTCTACCATAGGGAAAATGAGATCCACCTCATATTTCGTTTTCCCCATGAACTTGATTATAATCCTTTCCACTTCAGCTATCTCGAAAAAAGGGTCTGAAACTCAAATGCATTTTTGAGAAGGAGAAGGAAAGTCAAACGCATTTTTCATTATTATGATTTATTCCCAAGCATTTTAAAATTATTTTTAACCAGAAATATTGTGATGACATTTCTATGCTATAAAGCCTCATTGAGGGTAAAAGTTAAAGAGCTTTCAAATATAAAATGGTCTCATTTCTTTTGGCAGACTAACAAGGGAATAATGTAATATAAATTGAAACAGAGGGAGTGCTACTCTGGTCAAATTTAAGCACGTAAATTTCTACTACATTTGTGAGTCGATCAGTTTTTTCTTTCATTTGCGGTTTTTCTGAACATCTTTAAGATACTTTTAACTATAAAATATTTTTTATCTCAATAGTCAGCACTGTAAAGATGGAGGCCGAGAAGTGATAGAGTTCTCTCAATGAAGCCACACTACTACAAGCTGTTAATGAGGGAAGTTGGACTTCCTGCACATATCAGTTGGATTTCTAGAGACCCTCAAAAGATGCATCTCTAGCTTGGTTGGCAACAAAGGGGACTATTCTAAGTTGTAAGTTGGAAAAGAGGATCGCATATGTTAGCCCGTTCTTTCTGAGTAAAAGATCAGGCAAAGGTGTGGATTACCACATATTGTTGGCAGGTGACTACATGATTGTGATGGGTAGTATTGAATTGGTTCGGCATGCAGCACACAATAACAGGATCAGTAAAGAATGTGCTCAATAGATGTTCTCGTAGAAGCTAAAAGAGAGCACATAGGACATCGGATGTTGCCCCCCTAGTAATAATGTGTCATGTAAAAGGAAACACTATAAAGGAGAGCAGGAGCTTTTGAAGGGAATCTAAAAATGCCTTTGTACACTTGAAGAATAGCATTTATTCTCAGTTAATTTTTGTTGCACACACAAAAATATCCCTACTTATATAGAAGATTGTGTGTAATTTGAAGAGTACTATATTTTGGTTCAAGTTCTCTACTTTTTGGTAAAATACTTGTATATAAATACTCCATTTGTCCCAATTTCTGTGCCACACAAATGGTTAAGAAGTGTTTTAGACCACAAATTCAAAATTCAAACTGAAAACCCGATGTACTGATCTACTCGTGCTATAAAAAGTCAGTCATCATTTCGCTGCATTATTCCGAGTTTTCTTTTGTTTTCACTTTGCTATTGAACTGAAAAAGATAAAAATCCTTTGTACCCACAATAGCATAGATGAAAACAACAACATAGTCGGAATCAGGAGAGTAAAGTGTACACACAGACCTCACACCTCCCCTATTTCCGATAAACCCTCAGCAAAATTAAATCCAAGACCCACAAAGACTTAGAAACAAAATTGAACATCTGGGTAACTGTCCAAACACTAAAGGCTCAACCCAAAAAGAGAATACAAACAATTGAAACATTATTACCTGTACAAGTTCAAAATACAACACAAAACAAGAAGGGAGAAGTACAACATACAGCTTCTGGTTTGCCGATGAGTTTGGCAACAGTGGAGGTAGCTTCAGAAAGTACGGAAGAAGTATCAACTCCTTCCAAGTTCACATTTGTAGAAATGTTAAGGCACGGCATTTTCTTCTTCTTCTTCCTTAGCTGTTCTCGAGTCACTGTGAAAAAACCCTCAATATTTGGAATCTCGCACAATGCAAATTCGTTTTTTCTCCACCAAATAAAAATAAGATTGAGTTTTTTATTTTTTCTGAAAAATTCAAGTTTTTGTGTTTTGCACCCCTAAGTTGTATACCTTTTGCAATTTGCTTCATTGATGTTTTTTGTTTTACTGAATAAACCCCTAACTTCTTTTAATTTTTCCTTTTATATTCGTAATAAGGAATGTACAAGTCAAATTGAATCGAAGAACCAAATTAAATCAAAAAAAATATTGTAACAGCAATTTCGATCAAAATTAGAGTGTGTGTATATATATATAATTTTATTTTATTTATATCTAAAAAAATATTACTCCTTCCGTTTAAAAAAGAATGTCTCTATTTCCTTTTTAGTTTGTTTCAAAAAGAATGTTTCCTTTCTTTTTTTGGTAAAACTTTAACTTTTCATGTGGCATGTTTAAGACCACAAGATTAAAGGGCATTTTGGTACATTTGGCATAACTTTAATTTAAAACCACAAAATTAAAAAGTCTTCTTTCTTTTCTTAAACTCCGTTCCGAGTCAAACTAGGTCATCCTTTTTAAATCGGAGGGAGTATTTATAATCTACTTTCTTGATATATTTTTAGTTAGTTTATAGTTTTGAATGTTTATATATAATATATTTTATTTAAAATTTGGGTTTGTAAAGATTGTAAATATTTTATTTTGTATTAAGATCCGAAGTTACAATCATATTGTTATAGTTTTCCAAATTTAAAGTTGACAATTTACTTTGTAAATATTTTATTTTGTATTCAGTTTTCTTCTAGCCGTTAATCTTATTAATTTAATATAATGGAAGTTGATATTTCAAAAAAAAAAACATTTTGTACTCATGTGAATTTTACCGTTTTTCAAAAATTTCTATTCATTTAACATTTTTAAGTTTAGCTTGTAAAAAAATATTTGACCTCTTTTTCAAATGTCGTATAGTTGTAAAAAATAGAAAAAATCAAAAACCGATTTTTTTTTAAAAAAAAACTAACTTTATGTGGTTTGATTTGATTTTTTAGATTTAATAAACTGACGTAATTGACTAAGATTTCTTTAATGAACAAGCAAACCAACCTATTACACCCTTATTAGTAATGACTAATGTCGTCAAATCAACGGAGTTTATCATTTTAACTTATAAATAATAAAGAGAACTAGAGAAGTGGTGAATTAGTAGTTTGGTTTCTTTTACTCCATTCCTTCATCTTTAATTGTTATGTTCTGCTTTTTGAAAGTTCAATTTGACTAATTTTTAAAGTTAAATTAAATTATATTAATTTGATATTTCAAATAAAAAATTTAGATATTCAAAACTTATATAAAAAGTACTATAAGTTCAATTTTTCATATATTCATAAAAAAAATGCATGATAAAATGTGAAACCATGACAAATAAAAATGAATGGGAGAGTATTAAAGTTTTAAAAATACATTTTTACTTGCTTAACTAAAACTTAAGTACATTCATAATTTTACCACATGACATGCCAAGTGATTTCAACTCTCAAATCCTTGTTTGCATAGGTGTTAAACTTTTAATAGAAAGGCGAGAGACTTGGTGCCTTATGTCTCGTGAGTTCAAGGCTTAAAGCATAATACAATGCGCCTAGACCTCGC
Organism: Solanum pennellii; assembly: GCF_001406875.1. Taxonomy (NCBI): domain Eukaryota; kingdom Viridiplantae; phylum Streptophyta; class Magnoliopsida; order Solanales; family Solanaceae; genus Solanum; species Solanum pennellii. The sequence goes on along the minus strand of NC_028646.1, from coordinate 75,905,510 downwards.
AACTTTCAGGTTGAAAGTGAGGTGTACTTACCATCCGAGCAACTCCCTCTCGGGAATCTGAATGTAGACGACACTACTTTTACGAATCCCTTAAACACCTTAATGAAGTTCCTCTTTTGGCTTTTTTTTTCCTATCTGCTTCTCCTTCCCATTCAGTAAAACAAAAACATATAAAAGATAATCTGGTGTTTGTTTTTGGAGTTGAAAAGATAAGTGCACATAGCAGTATTGTATTTTACTACTAGACACATTATATTCAGAGTTTATACTAAAATCATGTACTATGTGTCTATTTTCTCAAACCAGCATTGATATAGTATCATGTACTGTGAGAAAAAATATATTTACACGAAAAGCAACGCCAGGTTCCCAATTCTTTCAACATGTTGGACATTATTGCGTTTTTACGTTTAATGCTCTGTGATAGAAACGACTAAGTATTTGATCATCAAAAACCTCCAAACACTCAATACCCTGATTTTATGATAGACAACAAGTTTAATGATGAAAAAACAATGAAGTATTGTGAACAAGTTTTGCCTTAGAAAGAGGCTGCAAGAACTGTCTGTAATACAGTCATGCTACTACAAAGCTATACTATGCATTGGCTACAATCTTGACCATTTTCTGTTTTCTTATACGGAGGAAAAGTTCACGGAATGTTTAAGATGCTTTCAAGCATTTATGTCTATCCGCTAGAGCAAAACAGCAGATATTGAACAAAGGGTGCCGAGCTTGAGTACTTAAGAATGCAGATTTTAATCTTCCTCCAAAACTATAGCAGAGGACAAGCACCTTTTCCTGACACCACTCAAGTTGGTTATTTCCCAACCTGTGCCTTCCTTGTAACGTTCAATCTGCAATAACAAAGAGTAGTATCGATTAACAGAACCACATAGATAATAGAATCTATGCATAGCAAGACAATAAATAATATTATGTACCGTGTCTAGTACTTCATTATCTGATTGAGCCCCTCCAATGACATAAATGGACTCCTTTAGAGCAGCAGCAGCTACATAAACCCTTGAGTAGTTCATAGGTTCCCCAATCATCCATGTTCCCTGACGGGGATCATATATCTCAACGCTTGGCATTATTTGAGATCCATCAGAGCCACCAAGTGCATATCTAAAGAACAACCATGAAGCTAAAAGTGAATAACAAGAAGAAAAATGGGACCAAAGATATAGACTGCAAAGAAGCGAGAAGAGGTCAACATACAACTTTCCCCCCAAAGGAACCAATGCATGATATGCTCTTTTTGTGCTCATACTCTCAATTTTTGTCCAAGCATGTTCTCTGGGGTCAAACCTTTCAGCAGTCCTGCGGTGAAAGCTAATAAGAAATATGCTACAGGAGAAACACAGCAGAAAACTGAAAAACAAGACTCAACTACTCTTCCGATTCAATGAAATAAAAGAAGTTGCAGATTTCTGTCAGAACAACTTTAGCACTAAAAAAGACCGCGTTTTGGAAAGCTACAAGCAACTCTCATTTCTCAGGTAATGAAGCTCAAATGTCAAGCTCCTTTGGGGCATACATTATAAAGAAATAAGAAAACAGCAATTCAGTAATAACTTACGCCAAATATTTGTCTCCATCAAATCCACCAACAGCATATAATGCACCATTGAGTTCTGTTGCTGCAAGAGAAAATCGCTGCATGAATAGTAGACAATCATGTCAGAGGAGATTATATGAGCACTTTGAACAAGTAAGTCTAAAGTTGTTCACATGCTTTTTGTCCCTTTAAAAATATCTCTATCGAAATTTAAGCAAGGAATAGAATTGACCTTCTGCCGCATGGATTGTGAAGGAATCCATCGACCTACTTGAGGATCATACATTTCAACTTCTGCAAGGTATTCAGTCCCATTTCCACCACCCATTGCAAATATCTTGTCCTTCAAAGTAGCTCCAGATAAGTTACTCTTTCTATTTTTCAAATTAGAATGCACAGTCCACATATCATTGGCTGGGTTATATGATTCAGCTTCACAAGAATAGAGTGGCATCAGTATCAGCAACTTAAGAGAAAGGGGGAGTAGGGTATGTGAAGGGAGGGACTAATGGCATTACCTGTGTCGTCCCACAACTTCTCAAATTTGCCACCAAATACATAGACTTCTCTATTCAGATTTGCAATTGCAAAATACGACCGAAATGAACTCATTGGCTTAAGTGGCTTCAAAACATCACCCAAAGGTGAGTACAAGTCCAAGGCCGATAGCCAGCGATTACCATCAAATCCTCCAGCTAGGATGATTGATTCATCACACAATATATCGGCTGACTCAACCACATTTTTACTATCGTGTGTACGAGAGGGATTTGTGGACTCCAACATCACACATCTACCTTTTAGCAGTTTGATTTCTTCTTGTGCATTAGCCTGAATTCCATGTGAGGACAAGGAAATAAAAAAGGGGGAAAACATCAGAGTTTCACTTCTGCAGACACATCATGTATTCAGGTAGGTATGAAGAGAACAAAAACCAGTAAATCATTTAGAAAGAGAACAGACACAATATGAAGCATCAAATTGGAAAATTATTGAAATCCTTGAAATCGGCATAAGAATACACACTGATACATACATCTTTTTTTGTATTTGATAAAGCCTTATGGATCAAGAATCTAAGGTCTTTCCCTTTTGGTCAAGGGACATTTTCTGATTCCTCCCAAACAACAATAAGAGTGTCCTAAACATGGAAGAGTCTGTATAGGATGCAAAGACTTCTACCAAGTAGGATATAGAAACGATATTTGCATAAGCAAACTTATACCCAAACTGAACAGTCTCCGAATGTAAAATGAATAATCACTGTTGTTGAACAGAATGCAGACTTCTTGGCAGCATTCCATTTCCCCAACACCAATAAGAGTCTTTTAAACATGAAACTCAATATGAGCTAAGATGCTTTCTTTACTGTATAAGATGTATATTTATAATAATAATCCCCTCCCGGAACAATAAAAGAATGTTCAGAAAATCCATCTCCATACAGATCAGCCCTATCCCTCGCATAAAGTGTATAATCTCTCCTATAAATATTCAATATCTATTAGTTTGTTTGTTAACTCTTTGTACAGTAAATAGCAACTAATGTTCAATAATACTTTTCCCTGTCAAGTTATATACCTGAAATTACGTGATGATAATCTTTTATTTCCTCTTTAGAAATCATACTAACATTTCTTTGGTATATCATCCTGAATCTTGAAGTCACCAAATTCTATGGCTTAATTATTATCATGATTTCATCTACTTTAAAAGAAGAAGCAGAATCTCAAGCTCCTTTTTGAATTTGCTTATGTTGTTCAATGATTACCTACTTATAAGCTACGATAGTCCTAATTTTGTTACAAAATTCCTTTTTATCACCTATTGATATCTTGGTACTAAAAGATCCTATTTTTGTTTGCAGATCTTATTCCAACATATATATAAAGACTAGGAAATTTTTTTTAAAAATGTCACTCTTCCATTGTTTTAGTATAGAATTGATATGTTACCCTAAGACCGAAATTATACACAGATATAAGGTTTACCAGCTTCTTCTCCAGGCCAGTCAGTTTTTGGGCTTGCTCTTCCTTAAAAGCATTCAGTTCTTTCACTTCTTTCACCAGCTGCAACAACAGAGATATTGAAATCATATAAGATATCAAAAATTCTATCATGGTTAATGAAAATTGGTACATATTACAAGAAGATGATGAACCTGAGCTACAAAAGGAGGACAACCAGCCAAGTCACAATCGCCTTCTTCATTATTCTCTTCTCCAGGAGGTTGTTCCATCAAACCTTCTTGATCAATCCTAGCATCATTATAACTTATCCCTTTGTTGGTGTTTTCCTCTGCATGCCCTTTTCTTGAGAGCGCTGGCCATTCACGATTACGAGCTATTTCTTTAAGTTTCATATATATATAATTCTTCTCATCCGATGCACCTTGAAAATCAATGGAAATAGATTGCTTATATTTCAAGTTTTGCGGTTCAGAAAATCTATTTTCTGCAATCTTGTTATTCGCAGGTGATGTTTGGATTATAGTTCTCCGGGGTGCTGGATAATTTGGTTTTCTACTCGGAGAATATGCATGGAATGACAGTTGTGATATCAATTTACTGGATTGAGCATGATCTAGCTCAAACCAGAAATGATATTCCTTAAAATAGTTGTCCTGAATTATTGGTCTAAAAACATCTTCTGGCAGTGGTTCGCAATGCAGACGGACACGTATCTGAACCTTCAAAAGAAAAAGTGAAGTTTCAGTAGAAAAATCCTTCCTATAATATAACACCAGCGTGTCAGTTGACTGATGCAAAAGTATGATGCTGTTAGTGGCAGTACTTTTAGTTATGTTTCCAGTTAACTAGCTCTAGGAGTCCTAAGTAGTTGATGTTAGTGAATAGTGAGTTAGTAGGTCATGGGTTAGTGCTAAACTAGCTAGTGCCCTATTTTTTCTCTAGCATTGTTTCTTTCCAAGTTCTATTTCCTCGCATATCAGCAGCTGAGACTTCCAAACAAGCATGGGAGATCCTGAAGCAAGAGAACTTCGGAGATGATAAAGGTAATTACTATTAAATTACAAACTCTCCCACGTGATTTTAAAACATTGTTCATGAATAAAAATGAATCTGTGCAAGGATATTTGTCTAGAACATCTGCTATGTTAGGATGAGGTCCTATGGTGAGAAAATTGATTGATCAGATTGTTGTGTCTAAAGTGCTGAGAAGTTTAACCACCAAATTTGAGCATGTTGTTACTGTAATTGAGGAATTTAAGGACCTATCTACCTATTCTTTCGATGAAATAATGAGTTCCTTGCTAGCTCATGAAGATAGGATAAATAGGTCCCTGAGAAAGTTCAAGAGAAGGCATTCCAGGCTAAGTGGGAAGTTTGGCTACAAGGGAAAAGCAGAAAACTCAGCACGGCGTGGACATGGCAGAGGTAATTTTCGTGGTCAAGACCGTGGTGGTAGCGGCAGAGGTAGAAACCAAATTGGTGAATTCCGTCAGTACAAGAGCAATATTCAATGTTTATACTGTTAGAAATTTGGCCACAAAGAAGTTGACTGTTGGACGTAGCAGAAAAATGAGCAGAAGGAAGCTAATTTCACTCAAAATGTGGAAGAAGAAAGTAAGTTGTTTATGGCTGGTTCCCAAATTCTGAAAGTGCAAATGTTGTGTGGTTAATTGATAGAGGATGCTCAAATCACATGTTAAGTTCGAAGTCTCTATTCAGAGATCTTGATGAGTCCCAGACTAGTGAGGTGCGACTAGGAGATGACAAACAAGTGCATGCTGATTTGTGCGGACCAATGAAAATGGAATTCCTTGGTGGAACTCGAAATTTTGATGTTTACTGATTATTACAGCTGTTTTAGTTGGGTTTATTTCTTGAAATTTAAATCTTAAACCTTTGAGAATTTCAAGATATTTAAGGCATTTGTAGAGAACCAAAGTGGCAACAAGATAAAATCACTCTGTACCGATGGAGGTGGTGAATTCAGTCTAATAATTTTAATTTGTTTTGTGATGAGAATGGAATTCGCAGGGAACTTACAGCACTATATACACCAGAACAAAATGGTGTGCCCGAGCTGAAGAATATGAAGGTAGTGGAAATGGCTCGAAGTTCAAAGGGCCTGGCAGATTATTTTTTGGGAGAAGTTGTTGCAACTGATGTATATCTTTTGAATATCTCGCCACAAAGGTCGTTTGGAACACAACACCTCTTGAAGCTTGGAATGGTAAGAAGCCCCACACTTAAGCATCTTTGGTTGTATAGCATATGCTCAAGGGCGGCTCTAGAGCTTTGCAAAAAAAAAAAGCAATCGCCTTAGGCCCCAAAATTTGAGGGGCCTCAGTTTTTTAAAAAATAATATGTTATGAGTCTTTTTTAAAAAAATAATATCGAATATTATTTGTAAATAATTTTTTTTATATAAAAGAGTAAAGAAGTAATAGAAGTTTGACAAATTATGAATACTATGTTTCAAGAAAGATTAAATTATTGACTGTAATAAAACTTATAAAAATATATATTCAAATTTAAGGCCTCCATTTGAATTTGGCTTTAGGCCACTGATTTACTGGAGCCGCTCCTGCTGATATGCTTTGGTTAATTTTCACTCTAAGCTTGATGAAAAATCTACAAAATGCATTTTTGTTGGCTATAGTCTTCAATCCAAAGCATATTGTTTATATAAACTGGTAAGACGGAAAGTAATCATATGTAGAAATGTTATGTTTAATGAGGATGTTTCACAACCTCAAGGCTTTATGATTACTAGCAACGAGAATAAAGTCTACAAGTTAAGAAAAGCTCTTTACGGGCTAAAGCAAGCTCCACGTGCATGGTATAGCAACATTGACTCATTCTTTCAAGGTGATTTAGAAGAAGTGACAACGAGCCCACTTTGTACTTGAAGAAACAAGGTACTGACAAATTTTTGTTGGTCTGTCTCTATGTTTCCAGTTAACTACCTCTAGGAGTCCCAATTAGTTGATGTTAGTCTGTTAACAGGTTAGTGCTAAACTAGTGCCCTATTTTTTCTCTCCAAGTTCTTTTTGACTTGAAGCGTTGTCTTCTGAAGTAATAGAAATAGATCAAGTTTCACTCTGTTAACATCTTATTCGAGTAGTCGTTCATATCTTTTGCCAACACGGCATGCATCAACATAAGCAGATAAAGCCAAAAAGAAACAATGATATGAAACCTGTGCAGGAAATGGTGTTCTTTCATCACCATCTTTATTCCAAGCATATGGATTGATTAGCATTTGACCAGAACTTGCAGCCTCAAAGATTCCGTGGAGCTTCTTATCGTCGTAATTGAACAAGAACACTGGCAAACCAGGACTTACATTTTTCACATATGTAAAGTGTGCTCTAGGCGAACCTGTCAAAGATTTTAAAATGTATATAATTGAGTAACAACAACCCAATTTCCTATCGAAGGACAATATATTAGGGCCGAACAACTGACCTACTAGTTGCTTTTCGAGACACTCTCTTATTGTATCATTCTTGCAACCAAATATAACACCGCCTAGTTGATCTCTTGGCAGATTTCTAAAGGTTCTTTTCTTTTCCCACATCCTGAAAAATCCATATGAACAGAACTAAATCATCATCAGAGCTGTAAATGAAAAAATAGAGCTACTACTATAATTAAGCTACACAAAGCACAGCAATTAAACCATCAAAATAATTAGTACCAACGAGACCTCAAATATAAATTCCAACAAAGCATGTCCAAATTCACATCAACAGCTAAATGTTGGAAATAATACGGAAAAAACCTTCTTGACGAATATGATGATTAAATGAATATTAAGGAATTGTCATAATAAGGAATGAATCTTAGACAACAATATGAATTTTTCTATATGAGATACTAGAATTATTTTTCCATCACTAAATGCATATGATACAACTCAAGGTGAATCAAAATTCGACGAGTTAAACACTAAAATCAAACAAGGAAAACATTCACAGAGACCAAAATCGCTCAGCAGAAAGTACAGAGGAATCACGCCTGATCAATTACAAGTCCGTAAATACGAGGATATATTACATAGAGAGACAATCACAGCAGCAAAAATCGACAAAATGTACACTTACCAAATCGATGATCAGACAGTTATCTCAACCAAATATACCTATAGAATCAACTTCAATTGTATCGAAATCGAATTTACAGTGACAACTGGAGAAGAAAAGGGAAAATTACAGTGTACTATTTATTGTTCATTTATTCTCTGTAACTAAAAATACTCTGATTTATTAATATAAATATACCCCACCGCCGTGGAAGTTTACTCACGGGGTGTTACCACAAAATATTGATTTCTCTCTCTAGATCTCTCATCTCTTTCTCTTGAAAGTTCATCAAGTGTGTGTGGATTCGATCCTAACAGAGAATTCTGAGAAATTTAGAAAATTTTCACTTTTAAAACTAAAAGACGCGCGAAATTGCACTCCCAAGTACTTGATAAGACCAACTAACACACCCAACTAACCAACTGTACCCTTTTTTTTTAACTTTCTTATGTTAATAATTTATTTATTTGAAAATATTCTACAATTTATGTTTCACATTTTGATACTTTATGGAATTTACTTTAAGAATTCAAATTTATTTGATTATTTTAAAATTTAAATGATTTTTTTTAATTTAATTGACAATACTTTCTTCCGTACCGATTTGTTGGGTGTTTGTGCCATTCAAATTGGACATTAAAATTTCAGTTTAAATATATCATTTTTTGATTGAAGAAATTACACTCAAATAAGCTCTAATTGAATTAGATTTATTAAGTTAGATTTTGGATTAGTCAACTTGAACATTTCATATTTTTTATTTCGATTCATGAGCCCCTAAGATAAGCCATAACAATTAACAACTTTAGTTCATCTAATATTTTGCCCCTAAGATAAGCCATAACAATTAACAATTTTAATTCATCTAATATTTTGCTCCTAAGAATATACAAATTTCTACCGTTAATAAGGACAGAGAACATTATATTTCCATCGTGTAATATAATTTCATATTGGACTTAACATTACAATGGTAGGGCCTTAGAGTACTGATCTATTGAATCTTTAGAAATTAAACTTATTAATATTGAACACATTTAATATGGATATAACATAATAATTTTGGATTTTCACATGTCTGAAAATTGTAATACTAAATCTGATATCCAATCAAAATTTCGTACATTTTAAAAGTAAAAATTCAAGTTCAATCCATAATCCGAAAATTCAAATCAAATAACTACAAAGTTCGGATTTCAAAATGACCAAAACCATGTTCACACCTAATTTTAGGTGATTTAGTCACCTTTGGTCATGGATGGGTCCAGTCTATGCAATCAGTGGCGAAGCCAAAAATTTCACGAAAATATGTCCAATTGAACATGTTCTACTCAAAGGTGAAATTTTTTTTGCAACTAGTAAGATTCGAAGACACAAACAATTAAGTTCGTGTGTCTTTACTCTTTCAAGGCACCTGAAATAACTAGATACAATTTATATATTTATAAAATTTTTAAGACTCATTTATCAATTTTATTTATTTTTAAGCACTAGTTTTACAAATGATAATCTTCTTTCCCCAAATCTATGAAATGTAAGTTCATTTACTAGGAGCACTACGATAAATTGACAATCTAACAAAACTACATTTACATTTTGTGCCTACATTTGGAACAATTTGCTTAATTAGATTGGAACAATTTACTTAATTAGATTTAATCATGATGAATTGATGAGTTGATGTATAAGTAAGTAGTAATCTAACCTTAATGGATTTTTCCGAGGATCCTCTGATCTATTCATGAAAAGATGTCGGCGATTGGCGGCGAATTTTCAACAGAACACTCTTGACGGAAGTTTCACGATTTCTAACCTAATTTATTTATTGATAAAATTTGGCTGACGGCCCAGGATAAAATGTAGATAAATATTTTTCTTTTGAACAAACCATCCAAACCTACCTAATGTGGGGGCATGTAATACTTCTGATCGCAAATTAATTGGTAAATTCTCCTTTTGGTCCTAATTGTGATATATGACCCAATATATTTATTCTTCAATTAATTTAAGTGTGTATTATTGCCTGTTGGTTCCTTTAATTATGTAGAGAGCATGGTATATTTAGCTATATTAGTCTCTAGGCACGTGCGTTGTACGTGTGTCCTGTTTTAATTAGTATAAAAAATATTAAATGATATAGATGCTAGTAAAACATGGAAGTAAATTGAGTAACTAAATTTTGAAAGAGAAGTATAATTCTTTGTAGTTATACACAATCAATTGAATTGGTATATGTGATATTTCTCTTATATAGTTCTAATATATCTTATACTTAGTATAAAACTACAGTTACATTTTTTTATACCTACATTTGGAAAAATTTACTTTTAGATTAATCATGATGAATTGGTAAGTAGTAATCTAACATTAATGGATTTTTTCGAGAATCCTCTGATCTATTCATGAAAAAATATTGGCGATTGACGGTGGATTTTTTAGCAGAACAATCTTGACAAAAGTCTCAAGATTTTTAACCTAATTCATTTACTGATAAAATTCAGTTGACGATCTTGGATAAAATGTACATAAATATTTTCCTTTTGAATAAATCATTTAAACCTACCTAACGTGAGGGGATTATAATACTTTAGATTCCAAAGTAATTGGTAAATTCTCCTTTTGGTCCTAATTGTGATATATGAGTTATGACCCAATATATTTATTCATCGGTTAATTTAAATGTGTGTTATTGCCTATTGGTTACTTTATTTATGTAGAGAACATGGTATTTAACTATACTAGTTTACAGGCACGTGCGTTACACATGTGCCCTGTGTTAATTAGTACAAAAAAATTAAATGATATCGATGCTACTAAAATTTACAAGTAATATTGAGTAACTAAATTTTGAAAGAGAAGTATAATTGTTTGTAGTTATACACAATCAATTGAATTGGTATATGTGATATTTTTCTTATATAGTTCTAATATATCTTATACTTGGTACATGTCCCTATTTTTTATATATTTCCACAACAAATAGTTTATAAAACTGATCTTGATGCTTAGAAAACTGAGAATGATTAAAAGTCATGTTGGAGAAGGTGTAACTCGTAACTATTTACAATATTTTAATTTAGTGTAAAGGTAAAAAGGTAATTTAACTTTGCACTTTGGTACTTCTCACTTTTAATAATACTAGATTTTGAAAACGTGTGTTGCACGTTTGTCTCTTGTAATTACTACAAAATGTATGCATACTTAAAGAATTAAATTTCAGATTAGAAAATATATTTGTATTGCACGCTACTTAGTATGAATATTCGTAAATTATTTAAATACAGTTTCAATATGTATAAATAGTTATTCATAAAATTAAGTAATCAAAAGAGAAAGAGTGTAACACCAAATTAGCTAATGAATTCGAAAACAAAATGAAATAGAGTAGACTAAAAACAATAAGATAGCTAATGAATTCTAAAACTTTTAAATAACAAAAATTAAAGAGAGAAATAGTTCTAGTTTATAGAATAGAGGAACTTCCTCAATAACTAACAAAAGCATAAACATATCTATGTCTTTTTTATTGCATATGTGATGAACAATTACATTCATCAACAATTATCCATCCATAATTATACATTAGAATAACAAAGCGTATGCATCAACAAAAAGTAATTGTGTTGAACAATGTGTCAGTGCAATTACATCCACCAATAATCATTCATCAATAATTATACATCGGAATAACTAAGTGTATGCATTAATATAAAGTGATTTTGAAGATAATTTTTTGGTATTTATAGTTACAAGTTTGGAATTATAAAAGTCATTTAAAAATTGATCATATACATAACGTCAATGAGAATTAGATTCTTTAAAGTTGGGAATATGTAAAGTTTCTTACTAAAATCTAAATATGTGCCATATAAGATGTATGGTAATTCAAAGGACATTTTTGTTCTTTAATGTTAAAGGATATTTTGAATATAATTTACTGTCTTTTGTTGTTACGAAACACTTCATCTACCGAACTCTATTTTAGAATAAAAAACAAATTAAACATTTCTTTAATTAATCCTACCTAGAAACATAATGGATTAATACCATATAAGTATTATTTAAGTAATATTTTATTAATTATTTTCTTTAAAATATTTAAATTAGTAAAAGGGTAGAATCATAATCCTATTTTAAAGTTAAGATCTTCTCACTTATAATAAAAATAATAATAATTTCTGGATTCGCCCTCCGCTCGTTTACCTATATCAGTCAATACACTTTTTTTTTAAAAAAAAAGTATAAAGATTATTAATAATATTATTTTATGTTTAAAAATTAAAATGGGTATAAAGAATCTATGAGAATTTTTACCCAAATACTTTTTTTTTTCTAGATAGAATAAATGAAATAATAAGTTCTAAATTTAATCAATAAAAACATAAAGTTGCAGAATATAAAAATATTTAGCAATACCGTTTTTTTTCTTCAACGCTTCCTCGTCTTTCGTTATTAGGGGTATTTATTTACAAATATGAAATCACACCATGATTTTATTTTCATACAAGTAGTAAATCATTTATAAATTCTAAAAAAGCACATTAAATATAATGCATGCTAATTTTTGTAGATTTAATTATGAGAAAAAACTAATTACATGAATTATTAATTCTCTTATCCAATAACTTAGAGTGTTCACTACATGACAATCAACTTGTTATAACAAACATAATCTTTAAAAGAAGATTTGTACATCAGACATGTGAATGGAAATTTTTATTTTCTTTTTCATTGCCGTTATTTAAGAAAAAGTAGTCAATTTACCTTCCTTCAATCGAAAAATTGAATGTAACAAACAATGAACTAAGTAAAAATATGCAAAATTGAAATGAAAAATAATACTTACCAAAGAACAAATAAATGTCCATGACGCCTTTAACCTTCTTGAAGAATGCATCGAATGCACTGAAATGATTAAATTCTAATTCAGATACTATATTCTCCAAGAATTTATCGTCAATAAATTAACGAAACAACATACATATTCTTTCTCACACAAGTAGGTTTGTTTTACCTCATGAATGTTGAGCAGACTTTTTGTCCAAATGAAAAACTCTGTAGAATTATTTATCACCTGTTGCATTAAAAACATAATATTTTTGATAAAAAGAATGAAACAAAACATGTAATATTAGTTCTATCTATATACATATATGTCTAAAATTTATTGATCAAAAGAAACATGAAAAATTTGAAGAAGAATTTTGTGAGATAAATCAATTCACATGCTATTGTCATGAGAAGACATCAAAATAATGTATTTTGTTGGAAAAATCATGTATATAATTTTATCAATGGAACTCTTCAAATTCTAACTTAAAATTAAATAAGAGATGTTTTGAAATGTTTGAACTTCATTTGTTTGAATGACTATTTATCTTTCATTATATCTTTATTACTTTGAAGTTTATTATCTAATTATTTATTAAAAATACTTTTACATTTTAAAAAATAGAAAAAATATTTAAGTGAAGGGTAAAATGATAATTCAACTTTTAGATTAGGAGCTTCCCAATTATAATAATATATGATATGGTGATATGGACAATATTATTGCTAAATAAGGTGTAATCAATAAACTTGACAAAATACATGAATAATTAAGTGATAGAACAATTAATAACAATAGTATATTTATGAATATTTATAAGTAAAAGGATCAAAAATGCACAATTCAATTATATATTAAAGGTTAAAATGTTGTTAGTGAAATATTATAGGGATTAAAATCAAAATTTACTAAAGATTGAAGGATAAAACTGCTATTAACCCTAATATAAGAGGTAGGCATTGTATTCTATTTGAATTTATGAAATGTAAGTTCATTAACTAGGAGCACTACCACAAATTGATAATCTAACAAAATACTTCAATTACATTTAGTGCCTAAAAAGGGACAGTTTACTTTAGATTTAATCATTGATAAATTGATATAGGTTGATGTATTTTTATAATTTTAAAAAAGCTAGTAATAATCTAATCTCTATGAATTTGTCTAAGCGACTCTTTGATCTAACAATAAAGTAAAGTTTTAGCATTTCTAATCTATTGTTGGATTTTAAAAGGTGTGAATGGAAAATGAAGAGTTGCGACTTTTATGAAGAGTTATGACTTTTATAAAAGGTTGCGACTTTTGTGAAAAGTTGTGACTTTTATGAAAAGTTGTGACTTTTATGAAAGGTGACGACCTTTCCGAAAGATTGTGACTTTTCCAAAGGTTTGTGACCATTCCGATAAGGCACAATAAGAACCTTTTCGCACTATCCTTTGTTTTCTATAAATTCTGGGATTTCCTCTCATTTTAAAAATACAATTTATGGATTTCTTCTTCTACTACTAAATCTAGTATTCTAAGTGTACTTTACTGCCATTGAGTGGCTCGCTGACACCAGCGTTTTGGGTATCAATACACTGGTGATTGAAATCATTCTACCATGGGATGACATATTCCAAATCAAACCACGGATATTAGAGGGGAATAATTTTCTTACGGGGACACTGTGAATTTAGTGGGCTTGATTTTCTTTCTGTTTTTTAAGATTCTGGTATGTATTATAAATTTTAGATTTGTGAATTAATTTCAGTTCTTCTACAATACTATTTGCCAAAAAAAATTCATTTAAAAAATACGATTTGCAGAACTTTTTTCGAATACACACATGATAAATATCAAAATTGTTAACCTTTAGAAACTATTTTCCTCCTTAGATAAACAATAAGAAGGTTGCCGGGTGTAATCTTTAATCGGAATACGACCAATTTTTTCTGGAGCATTCTCACTTCAACCTTGCTAAACAAAGCAACAAATTATGGAGAAGTAATGCACTTATCTTCTATTTTCATGATCAAATTCTCTCAATCAGTAGAATACAAGAAATACTAACAGTGTTATAATTTCCGTAAGATTGATATTCATCTTGTATTCCTAACATATTTAGAACAAAACTCTGAAGAATTTTGTAAGACAACAAAGTTTAAGAACATTTTCACAACTAGAAAATTAAAACTAGTAGTGAAACTAGAATCAGAAACATATTATAAAAAATATACGAAATATTTTTCTTAAAGAAGAATGGTTGTTAATATGTGTCTAAAGAATCTTACTGATTCCAACATACTTTGCAGTAACACGAAGTTACCAAAGTTTAATAAACCAATGAAGAACAAAAGAATAGAAGAACTCCTATTTCATTTATCGATAAAGTTCGACTCTCGACCCATAACAGAATGTGAATAAATATTTTTCTTTTAAATAAACCATCCAAATCTACACAATGCTAGGGGATAATAACACTTTTAATTACGACGTAATTGGTAAGTTCTTCTTTTGGTCTTGTGATACAAAACTCAATTTATTTATTCTTCAATTAATTTTGAAGTGTGTTATTGGTTCCTCTAGGTAGAAAACATGTTATATATGACTATATATGGACTATATTATCGCTAAATATGTGTAACCATACAAACTTGACATAATACATGTAACTAAGTGGTGGAATAATCAATTATAGTACATTTGTGAATATTCACAAGTAAAGGGATCGAAGGTGCACAATTCAATTATACATTGAAGGTTAAGTGTTCTTAGTGAAATATTATAAAGACTAAAACCAAATTTACTGATAATTGAGGGACCAAAAATGTTACAAATCCTAATGTGAGAGGTAAGATTGTATTTTATGTGAAATTTATCTTATTTTAAAGAGAAAGTACATAAAATTTCTCTACTTGACAACAAAATTTACTTTAACACTTTAACTTTACAGGTAATTTACCCCCTAATCTCTTTTCAAGAAAATTAAAATACACCCAAATAGCTGGCATGACAAGTCCAAAAAAAAAAGCGTATTTACAAAAAATTAAAGAGAAAAAGAATAAGTGAGCCCCAATTATTTTCTTTTTATTCAATAATCTTTGTTTTCTTCATCTTCTTCATACCCTACCACCCTCCAACATCCCTTAGAACCCCCACCCACACCTCCTGCCCCTTCATCTTTCTCACACCCAATCCACCCCTCCCTCCCTCGACCATCACTTGCACTACCCCTTCTTCTTCTTCTTCTTCTTCTTCTTCGAACCCCCTCCCCACGAACCCCCACTCCTACCCTCTTTCTTCCTCTTCGAACCCCGATACTTCAGATTCTTCTTTTTTTTTTCTTCTTTAATGAACTTTCCATCTTTTTTCTCCTTATTCAAGACGCCCCCATTCCACCCTCATTTTCTTTAATCTATATCAATAAATCAAAAACTGTGATGAACAAGGAAAAATAGAAAGCCATCAATTTGTTCTTGCTTCAAATTAAAATTAATATTTCTGGCAAGTTTTGAATGTGGTGTACTTGAAGCTCTTTTTTAATGAATTTCTACAATTTTTTCATCTCAAATTAAATTTTTTGCTGTTATTATTTATTTGTTTGGTTATGTGTCTTAAAAATTGAATGTGTCTTTGCGAGAATGATTTTGAGATTTTGAATCTCTTTCAACTAAAAAATTGACCTTCTTTTTTTAGATTATTTTTCTTATAATCATGGATTTGTTCTTATATTTTGTTTACTTCATTAAACTGTGAGTAAATAAAAAGAAGCAAAAAAGAATTACAAATCAAAATTAAAATAATGTTTAATGTGACACTGATGGGGCAATGATGTGACGTTAATGTGAAAAAAAGTGACGTGACGTATCAATGACATAGCGCATGTGGAAGGCACTTGTCATTGTGAGACTGGTGTTATAATATTAGGGTGTATTTTAATTCTACTTGAAAAGAGATTAGGGGATAATTAATTACCCGTAAATAGAAAGTGCTAAAGTAAATTTTGCCTCCAAGTTTAGGGGAAATCTCATGTATTTTCTTAATTTTTTAATGTGTAAAATGAAAAACTTTTGCCCGACGACCCTCTTATCTATCAATGGAAAGATGTTGACGATCAAGCAACGATATGATTTTCAATAAATGGAAGTCTCAACATTTCTAACTAATTCATAAATAATCAAATTTGGCTCCCGATTCATGATAGAATGTTAATAAATATTGAAAAAAATTACATAACTACACATCCTTTTTAATCTTACTAGTTCTGAAAACGTGCGTTACACGTTTGTCCTCTAATTGACATTATAAAAATTAATCTATATAATTAAATATATCATGGTGGAACGTATATAAATTTATCGCTAAGTTCAACGCTAATTCATTTTGTATGCAAGTTTACATAAGAATATAACGTTTCACAAAATATAGCATGAAAATCTTGTGTTAGATGCTGGAGGTTTGACATTTTTAATGCTTAATGAAAAATAAACTTTTCATAGGAATTAATATAATTTAATTACTAAATGTAAGTTTTAATAATCAAAAAATAAATTGACTATAAAAAAGATACGTATAAAGAAATATATTACAAATTGTCTAAGTGGGGTGTAATATCAAATTTATAGACAAAACTAGAAGTTCAAACGGAAATGATAGAAAAGTAAATAAATACACGATATCCATAATAAAAGACATCACATTAAAATATATTGACAATAATTATCATATTGATTGGATCACGTTTTGTTAAAAGTTGATTTGCTATAGAAAAAAATGCTTCTTATGTATAAAAAAACTACAACCATAAAAAAATAATTAAAAAAAAACAGAAAAGGAAGCATGACTATGTTGAAATATGGATACAATATATTTCTTGAACTATATATTAAAGAAATTATATATAAAAAATTAAATATGAATTTTAATACAGTAAAATTCGATGCAACATTTAGTATCTTTTTACTCTACATTATTTTTTATTTTATTTTTACTTTTGCACTAATTTTGTACCTCACTGTAATAGTAAAGTACATGAATTTTCTAAACATTTGAGATTGCATATAAAAAGGGAAAGGTACAAAACATGTTTTAAAAGATAAATGATTATCAAACAACGAAGAAGACAGAATTATAGGGGTCATTTGGTTGGAAACTAGTTATCTCAGGATATAGCTATCCTGGGATAACTTATCCCACCATGTATATGGGAAAACTTATCCCATCACTATGATATAAATTGTGGGATAAATTATCCCAAACATGGCAACCAAACACGATAAAGAATTTTGATCCCATCACTATTTCCTTATGCCATCACTATTATTTTTAATCCCTCACACCAATGTTATGAAAGACTTACTCTGTTACGGGTCAAGTTATGAAAATATTCTGCGGGATTTAACATGCTTACGCTCAAAACAACTAATTATGAATATAAATTTGGGATTAACTTTATTATATTTATATCCTAAAGATAGAAGAAATGAAACATACAGAAAGATAGTAATCAATTACGAAGTTATATTTAAAAACTCAAAAAGATGGAGATATGAAAAACATTCACTTACAACTTCATATTGGAGAATATTCATCTTATAACTATGATAATTTACATATTTCTCAAAAAAAAGAAGATAAATATGTA
This sequence comes from Solanum pennellii, assembly GCF_001406875.1. Taxonomy (NCBI): domain Eukaryota; kingdom Viridiplantae; phylum Streptophyta; class Magnoliopsida; order Solanales; family Solanaceae; genus Solanum; species Solanum pennellii. The sequence goes on along the minus strand of NC_028646.1, from coordinate 75,887,437 downwards.
TGAAGTCTTAAACAATTCAAATGAATGAATCATTAAGAATTCTTACAATTACAAATTGATAATGGAAATTTTACAAATAATATAGACTAACCTAATATAAAATGCAAGATGATCACAAATTTGGTATGAAAGAAGGAAATATAAATAATGTTGTGTTAGTGTCTTTGATAGACTCTTTATTACCCTATTTATCTTATAAATTACAATTAGAGGTTATTAGACTCTTCATCTTGTTTGATGCATGAATGCAAATATAACTATCACTTAATATTTAATTAATTAATATTTAATTTATTTAGGGGTAAGATAAGAGGAAAATGGTCATTCAACTTTGAGGTTAGGAGTTTTTCACTTATAATAATACTAGTTCGTTCTGGATACGTGTGTCGCACGTGTAATCCATACTAACCTTCGCAAAGAACAATTAATTATAAGTTAGTTTTTTGACAAATTTATTATCCATAAATTGTGAAGACTTGATTATAATGTAGTTGGAATAAAACAAAATAATGCCATATCACTAAATCATTAAACAATTATAAAGGAGACGATAGTTGTTGCATGCATTTGATCTTGGGTTGGATAGAAGGCGAGGTTAAAATTTGTGAAGATAAAATGTTCTTAGTCTAATAGGACTTATAATTATATATTAGAGATTCAAAATCAATAGATTATAAAGATAGCTAAATAAAAAGACGATAAAGATTGCTACACTATTGAGTATTACTGAGATACCAAAAGCTTGAGAAACTATATATGACGATAATATTCTTAGCATTCCCAAACAAAATTATCTTACTCTTTCATTCATATGAGAAACACAACATGAAATAACACAATAATTTTTTTAGAAATAATAACTAAATGACTCATATTTAAACATGAAAGACTAAATTTTATTACATACCTGGTAAGTTTATTACCTACGATATATTAAATTTTTTTCATCCAAATAGAGAGAATTAGTTATATGCTAAATGTTCATTTATATAAGATAAAAATTCATCATTAATTTATGTTAATTGTGATGGAAGGAAATCAAAAGTTTTACAACAATGTTAATTATAGCTATTACTTAGCATTTAAAATTATTTATGAATAAAATTCATTGAACTTTTCTATAGTTTTACACGGTAGGAATATCTGAAGAGATTGTTTTAAATATTGCAAAACTTTTGATTTTCTTCTATAATTTAATAACACAAATATTCATTGTATTTATATTCATTCATGTCATAAGTTGTGTTTTAAATTTCGAAAACTTGAAGTAATTTATGGATTTTCCATTTTAGAATATTATTATTATTATTATTATTATTATTATGTATTTATATTTTTATCCATAAATATATAAGAATAGTGTTTAATGTGTATTTACAATTTTTATTCATCAATATTCTGACATTATAAGACATTTTCGTAATTCAATTTTTGACTTGGAGGCTTTCCAACTATCTCCAAAACTTCATTTTTGAATTTAAAATCTTTTCTTTTCCAGTTCATCAATTGCAAGTTGTTGAAGAGGTAGTTCTTCTTCGGCCATTTCTTTCTTTTCAATTCATCAATTATCGATTTCTAAATTATTTTTGTAATCTTTTCATATATGAAAGAGTTGGTTTGGTTCCTATGGAATCAAACTAAATGGAAGATGAATTCACATGAATATTTGGTAGGAAGATAACTAGTACAAAATAAAAGTCAAAGATAGTCTCTTGGTAGGTGAAATTTAAGCAAATCATAAAATGGTTTCATATTTTTAACCTTGACATTTTTAACACATAGTGATGTCATAGATGACATCAATAGGATGAATTCATTCTTATAAAAGGTAGCTCTTAATTCAGTTTCAAAACATCCTCTCACTTGCCTTCTCACCTTCTAAGGCATTTGTGTTCTCTCTTGTAGTATTTCACTTGTATTATTTGTAGAGTGAAATAAATATTGGTGCAGCTGTTCTTTGGTGACGTAAGATCATTTTGATCCAAACCACATTAAATATTGTTGTTCTTCCTTGTTCTTTAATTTCACGTTTCTGCTAAGAATTGGTATCAGAGCCAAGGTTCTGTCTGAGTATGCTTTGTGGTTGCAGCACAGTCTGAACTTCCACATCAAAAAAGGATTACTTTAGTTTTCTGTAGTTCCAAATACATTGTAGTAGAAAAGGAAGAACAAGTAAAAAATGAGTTCCATGAAGTTTGAAATTTTGATAGATTTAGTGGGAGCAACAACTTTAATATCTGGAAAATCCAGATGATAGTGCTACTGCGGAAGGAAGGTTCAATACATGCTATTGATGGAGAATACCTCAATAAGATATCGATTCCGACAAGGAGAAGATTGAATGAGATGCATTAAGTGTAATTCAACTGTCTCTTGCACGTAACGTACTTCGTGAAGTGAGTACAAGTACCGAGAGACGGCCAAGGAGTTATGGGAAAAGCTAGAAGGGCTTTACCAGGAACAGTCAGAATGTTGCTACAATGGTGCCTTCATACATTTAAGATGGATTCAGGTACTTTGTTGCAAGAACATCTAGATGCGTTCAATAAACTTGTGATGGACTTACAAACTGTTGGAATTAAATAGGACGAGGAGACGCTTGCATGTTCTTTGCTATTTTCATTGACTTCAAAATATCGTGATATTGAGAATTCAATGATGTATAGCAAACAACCTATCAAACTTGAGCAAGTTTGGCAAACACTTAACTCTTGTGATGTGCGAATGCATTTTGAAGGAGACAAAAGTGACGAAGCTAGTGGACTCTTTGTAAGAGGTTGTACTAGCCAACAAGGAAGGAGAAAATCTAAGTAATGATCAAAGTCTCATATGAACAAAAAGCATGCAAAGTGTTGGGGCTGTCAAAAGAAGGGGCACTTTGAACGAGATTGTCCTATGTCGAAGTCCAAAGAAAAGGCGAGTGCATCCATTGTTAAGCAAGTACATGATAATGATGATGATTATGTACTAACAACATCATGCAATAGTGGAGTATATGACAACAAATGTATCTTAGACTCTGGTTGTACTTTGTATATGACATTCTGAAAAGATTGGTTCCGCAGCTATAAAACAAGCGGAGGAACTGTATTAATGGGAAATAATGCAACTTGTAAAACAGTTGGCATTGGTTCAATTCGTGTTCGCTGCCATGATAGAATCGTGAGAACTATTACAGAAGTCCATTATGATCCTGATCTGAAGAAGAATTTGATCTCCCTGGTACTTTGGATAAACAAGGCTATAAGTACATGAGTGAAGGAGGAACTATGAAAGTGACTAAAAGATCTTTAGTCATGTTGAAGGCCAAGCTGGAGGATGGACTTTACACACTTGCGGGAAGTACCATTATTGGCTCTGTAAATGCATCTACAGTGCAGTTATCTAATGAAGACAAGGCAAATTATGGCACATGAGACTAGGCCATATGAGTGCACGAGGATTGGACATGTTAAGCAACTGCAACCTTTTGAATGGTGAGAATATCAGCACACTTGAATTTTGTGAGCACTGTTTCTTAGGGAAGCAGAAAAAGGTCAGTTTCAGCACTGGCAAGCACAAGACGGGAGGGGTGTTAGACTATATCCATTCAGATTTATGGGGCCCCTCTAAGCTTCCATCAAAAGGAGGAAAAAGGTATCTTCTCACATTCATTGATGATTATTCACAAAAGGTTTGGGTGTGTTTCCTGAAGACAAAAGGTGATGTTTTAGAAGCATTTAAAGAGTGAGAGATTTCAGTTGAAAATCAAATGGAGAGAAAAATCAAGTATCTTCGCACAGACAATGGCTTTGAGTTTTGCAGTGAAGAGTTCAATGATTTCTGCAAGGTTCATGGGATCGCAAGAAATAAGACGGTAAGGAACACACCACAACAGAATGGAGTTGCCGAGAGAATGAAAAGAACTCTTCTTGAGAAGGCTCGTTGTATGCTCTTACAAGCCAAGATGTCCAAAGTATTTTGGGCTGAAGCAGTTCATACTGCTTCTCATATTGTCAATCAATCTCCAGCATCAGCGGTTGACTTTAAGACTCCGAATGAGGTCTGGTCACATGAACCCTCTAACTATTCATACTTCTGAATATTTGGATGTCTAGCTTATTATCATGTTAATGAAGGAAAGCTTGAACCAAGGGCTGAAAAGTCCATATTCTTAGGGTATGTAGATGGAGTAAAAGGGTACAAACTTTGGTATTTGTCTTTACTCAAATTTGTAGTTAGTATAGATGTTACCTTTGATGAATCTTTTATACTTGATCCTCGTAAATTTTCTGTGGAGTTATCAAGAAACGAGAACAACGAGCAGCCTGAAGGAAATTTTCTCTCCAGTCTTGAAACATAGCTCAATTCGCGTGCTACTAGTATTGGTTGCACAATTTAAACTAGAGCTTTAACAGTTTGATGTCAGAACTGCTTTCTAACATGGTGATCTAGAAAAGACAATCTATATGGATCAGCCTGAAGGTTTCCTAGCTGAAAGAAAAGAAGACCATGTATACCAATCGAAGAAGTCTTTGTATGGTTTGAAGCAATACCCTAGACAATGGTACAAGAGATTTGATGTATTCATAACTACACATGGATTTTTGAGGAGTGCATTTGATAGTTGTGTGTATCACAAGAAGATGTCTGGTAATTTTATGATTTATCTATTGTTGTATGTTGATGATGTGCTTATTGATGCTAACAATATCACAGAGATAGATATTTTAAAGAAACTGTTGAACAAGGAATTTGACATGAAGGGTTTGGGAGTTGCAAAGAAAATTTTTGGAATGGAGATTTCAAGAGAAAATGGTGTTGTACATCTTTCATAAAAGAGGTACATCGAAAACGGTCTTGAGAGATTACATATGCATATGAGCAAGCATGTAAGTACACCATTGGATCCTCGTTTCAAGCTTTCAGAGTTACAAAAGCCTCAATCTATGGATGACCACATGTCAAAGGTTCCTTATGTGAGCACAGTAGGTAGCACAATATATGCTATGGTGTGCACACGTCCAAATATTGCCCAATCTGTAAGTGTGGTAAGCATGTACATGGCAAATCTAGGAAAAAGACACTGGGAGCTGTCAAGTGGATATTGAGATATCTCAAAAAAGCTCCTAATGTTGTTCTAACCTTCCGGATAAGTGAAGGTATTTCAATTCTCAGTTATGTAGATTCTGACTGTGCAGGAGATCTTGATCGAAGGAGGTCCACAACTGGATACATCTTTACTCTCGTTGGCAGTGACGTTAGTTGGAAATCGACTTTACAGTTGATTGTCGCTTTGTCTACAACAAAGGCAGAATATATGGCAACAACGGAAGCAGTGAAAAAGCTATCTGGTTTAAAGGTTTGGTGGCAGAATTGAATTCGGTTCAGCCTGAATTAATTCTAAGATGTGATGGTCAAATTGTTATTCATTTGATTAAAAATCAAAGATTTCATGAGAGCACCAAACACATTGATATCAGATTCTATTTTACTCGAGATGTCGTAGAAGAGGGAGCTATCAAGGTTTAAAAGGTTACCACAGATGATAACGCTGCAGACATGTTGATCAAAATAGTCCCGCTTGCCAAGTTTGCACACTGCAAGGACTTGGCGGGAGTATGCATCAATTGATGCAACTCTAAGAGAACAACTGCTAGGTGGAGCTAGTATCTTCAACAAAGGTTTGATTCTTCTTGTTTCTTACAAAGGGATTGCCCAGTAAGCATAGAAGTTTTGGCCAGAGTTATTTATACGCATGCTTGAAACACAAACTAAGGTGGAGACTGAAAGAGTTGGTTTGGTACTTGTGGGATCAAACTAAATGGAAGATGAATTAACATGAATATTGGGTAGGAAGATAATTAGTACAAAATAAAAGTCAAAGATAGTATCTTGGTAGGTGAAATTTAGGCAAATCATAAAATGGTTTCATATTTTTAACCTTGACATTTTTGACACATAGTGATATCATGGAGGACATCAATAGGATGAATTCATTCCTATAAATAGGTAGCTTTTAATTTATTTTCAAAACATCCTCTCACTTGCCATTTCACCTTCTAAAGCATTTGTGTTCTCTCTCTTGTAGTATTTCACTTGTATTCTTTGTAGAGTGAAATAAATATTGGTGCAGTTGTTCTTTGGTGGACATAGGATCATTTAGATCAAAACCACGTAAAATATTGTTGTTCTTCCTTGTTCTTTTTATATATATAATAAGTATGTAGGTCCACGGACGATCTTCAGAAAGCATTGTTGAGCAACACGAAGCAACAGAAACGGAAGAAAAGAGATGAATCATTTTTTGTCATACGACAACGAAAAGTTATAGCTTCATTAATATAGTGAATATACACGAGAAGTAGATAAGAAAAATGTATCTTGAACTCTTAAATGCAAAGAATGTAATGTCATAAAATTAAGAAAAAGGAAAAACAAATGACTGTGGAAAGAACCTTCAAAAATTAAAGGAATAAAGGTCGAGTTGTTGATGACTCCGGTAAGGATTTTGGGTCGAGATTCATGGCTAACGTCATTGTAGAAATTTAAAAGAAAAAGTTACGGGAGTTGATACAGAGGAAAGGAGAAAGTGTAGAAGGATTTCTTCATCACTTCTCTTTTTTGCTCTCAACAGATCACATTGTTGATTTTTTCCGATTTTTTGTTCTTTACATACATATGGGTTCTGGTCCATCGTTTGGTATTGGTCTTACCTAATTAGATTCACAAACGGAAGATCTCGTCCTTCGTGTTTGTGATTCAAAATCGATGAAAGATGCATTGCAAGTTTTAAATTACCCATCGAGAAAGATTTTTTGTTAAAAAAAAAAAAGGAAAGTAGAATATGTTACTAAACAATCTTCTCTACCCAAGGTTTATATTTTCAATATATCTAATTGATTTTGATTCACAATTTAATGTATAATGCCTTTGTTTCAACACCATGCTCTATCCATGGCTCATATTTTTAATGTACCTTGTTGATTTTGATTAATAAATTTATGTCTAATGTCTTCGTTTCAACTTTATGATACATTAAATTAGCATTTGTTAGCAGTGTTTTAAAAGGAGGGGTGTGAGGCGAGGCGTTATATACCGTGCGGGGCGAGGCGTAAGCCTCGAGACACGGGACCTAAGTCCCATGGATCTACGGGGCGTAGCCTCATGTGTATTCAATTTTATAGTTTTATTACTCTAATAAAATAAGCAAAAGTAAATCTTCAATGATTTATAATTTTTATTTGAGATAAGTATTTATAATAAATAATGAAGAAAACAATATTATAATTATTATTTGAGAAATATATTACACCAATAATAAAAATATGATTTAAAGCAAAATCAATTAAAAAATAAATTAAAAACGCCCGGACGTACGTTCTTACACCAGGACTTACCCCTCAAATTTTAGGACTTACACCTTATAGATCTACATTTTTAATTTAGGCTCCAGGGCGTTTTTGGTATGCACCATGAGACTCGCCCTGGGACTCATTTTTGAAAACATTGTTTGTTAGTGTTATCACTGATCTAATACATCACTGTTACAATAGCTTTCGTTGTTATGCAACGTATCATGTACATATTTACGGTATCAATACAGAACCCTAATTTTGTTGAATTTTCAATTAGTGTTTATCATGTTCAATATAAATGTAGTTGATACATGAATATTATCACTACCGAATGTATCATTTATATGTATCAATGTATCTTCAACCGTATTTCATTACAATAGTTTACTACCAGACACCTTATGTTCAGAGTTTAAAATCATGTCTATATGTGTCTATTTGTATGTTGTGTTGTGAAGACAGACACCAATATAGATCTTTTCATCAAGGTTCATGACACCACAATGGCTCATGCAAACTCCGAGTTTCTCAAATCAGCATTGATACAATGGTAAATATATATCGTTCAACATTTTGGAAGCTTTTTTACGTTTGATGTTCTGTGATTATAAGCGGATAGAAATGATCATCAAAAACCTCCTAAAACTCAATGCCTTACCCTGATTTTATGATAGACAACAAGTTTACTAATGAAAAAACAATAAAGTATTGTGAACAAGTTTTGCCTTAGAAAGATGCGGCAGGGACAGTACTACCGCAAAGCTATACCATGCATTGGCTATAAGCTTGACCATTTTCTGTTTTCTTATACAAAGAAAAGTTCACGGAATGTTTAAAATGCTTTCAAGCATTAAGTCTATTCATTAGAGCGAAACAACAGATATTTGTTAGTCTATTCATTAGAGCAAAACAACAGATATTGAACAAAGGGTGCCCATAAGAAGAGAGAGCTTGAGTACTTAAGAATGCAGATTTCAATCTTCCTCCAAAACTATAGCAGAGGACAAGCACCTTTTCCCAACCTGTGCCTTCCTTGTAACATTCAATCTGCAATCACAAAGAGGAGTATTGATAAATGGAACCACATATGTAATGGAAGCTACACATAGCAAGACAATAAAATAAATAATATTATGTACCCGTGTCTAGTACTTCATTATCAGATTGAGCCCCTCCAATGACATAAATGGACTCCTTTAGAGCAGCAGCAGTTACATAACCCCTTGAGTAGTTCATTGGTTCCCCAATCATCCATGTTCCCTGATGGGGATCATATATCTCAACGCTTGACATCATTTGAGACCCATCAGAGCCACCAAGTGCATGTCTAAAGAGAAACCATGAAGCTAAAAGTGAATAACAAGAAGAAAAATGCGACATGTCATGGACCATTCCTCCCTCGCCCCTCTCCCCCCCCCCCCAAGTGATTCTTCAGACAATACACATCTCCTACTCTGGAAGACATAACACAGGACCAAAGATATAGAATCCAAAGAAGCAAGAAGAGGTCAACATACAACTTTCCCCCCAAAGGAACCAACGCGTAAGATGGTCTTTTTGTGCTCATACTCTCAATTTTTGTCCAAGCATGTTCTCTGGGGTCAAACCTTTCAGCAGTCCTGAGGTGATAGCTAATAAGAAAGATGCTACAGGAGAAACAAAGCAGAAAACTGAAAAACAAGACTCAACTACTTTCACATGTGAAGATAATCTTCCGATTGAATGAAATAAAAGAAGTTGCAGATTTCTATCAGAACAACTTTAGCACTAAAAAAGACAGCGGTTTGGAAAACTACAAGCAACTCTCATTTCTCAGGTAATGAAGCCCAAATGTCAAGCACATTTGGGGCATACATTATAAAGAAATTAGAAAACAGCAATTCAGTAATAACTTACGCCAAATATTTGTCTCCATCAAATCCACCAACAGCATATAATGCACCATTGAGTTCTGTTGCTGCAAGAGAAAATTGCTGCATGAATGGTAGACAATCATGTCAGAGGAGAGATTATATGAGCACTTTGAACAAGTAAGTCTAAAGTTGTTCATATGCTTTTTGTCCCTTCCAAAATATCACTATCGAAGTGTAAGCAAGGAATATAATTAACCTTCTGCCACATGGATCGTGAAGGAATCCATCGACCTACTTGAGGATCATACATTTCAACTTCTGCAAAGTATTCAGTTCCATTTCCACCACCCATTGTAAATATCTTGTCCTTCAAAGTAGCTCCAGATAAGTTACTGTTTCTCTTTTTCAAATGAGGATGCAGAGTCCACATATCATTGGCTGGGTTATATGATGCAACTTCACAAGAATCGAGTGGCATTAGTATCAGCAACTAAAGAGAAAGGGGGAGGAAGGTATGTGAAGGGAGGGACTACTGGCATTACCTGTATCGTCCCACAACTTCTTAAATTTTCCACCAAATACATAAACTTCTCTACTCAGATTTACAACTGCAAAATACGACCAAAATGAAGTCATTGGTTTAAGTGGCTTTAAAACATCACTCAAAAGTGAGTACAAGTCCAAGGCCGATAGCCAGTTATTACCATCTGATCCTCCAGCTAGGATGATTGACTCATCACGCAATATATCGTCTGACTCAACCACATTTTCACTATCATGTGTACAAGTGGGATTTGTGGACTCCAACATCAAACATCTACCTTTTAGCAGGTTAATTTCTTCTTGTGCATTAGCCTGAATTCCATGTGAAGACAAGGAAATTAAAAAGGGGAAAATTATTGAAATCCTTGAAATCGGCGTAAGGATACAATCATCAACTATCACTGATGTTCAACTCTTTGTATAGTAAATAGCAACTAATGTTCAATAATACTTTTCCCTGTCAGGTTACATATCCGAAATTATATGATAATAATCATATTATTTCCTCTTTTAGTAATCATACTAGCATTTTTTTTGTAATATCATCTTGAAACTCTATAGCTTATTATCATGATTTCATCTACTTTAAAGAAGAAGCAGAATCTCAAGCTCCTTAAGTGGTTTTAGCATAGAATATATATGTCACCATACGACCAAGATTATACAGAGAAAAGGTTTACCAGCTTCTTCTCCAGGCCAGTCACTTTTTGGGTGTGCTGTTCCTTAAACGCATTCAGTTCTTTCACTTCTTTCAGCAGCTGCACCAACAGAGATATTGAAGTCATATAAGAACATCTAGAGCGAAAATGGTTGACGAAAATTGGCACGTATTACAAGAAGATGATGAACCTGAGCTACAAAAGGAGGATAACTAGCCAAGTCACAATCGCCTTCTTCATTCTTCTCTTCTCCAGGAGGCTGTGGTTCCACAAAACCTGCTTGATCAATGCTTACATCATTATAACTTATCCTTTCATTGGTGTTTTCCTCTGCATGCCTGTTTCTGGAGAGCACTGAGCGTTCACGATTAAGAGCTATTTCTTTAAGTTTCATATATATAAAATTCTTCTCATCCAATGCAGCTTGAGAATCAATGGAACTGGATGCCTTATTTTTCAAGTTTTGTGGTTCAGAACATCTATTTTCTGCTATCTTGTTATTTGCAGGTGAAGTTTGGATTATACTTCTCCGAAGTGCTGAATAATGTGTGGTGCTACTCGGAGCATATGCAAGAGATGAAAGTTGTGAGATCAATTTACTAGATTGAGTATGATCTAGCTCAAACCAGAAATGATGCTGCTCAAAATAGTTATCCTTAATTATTGGTCTAAACATATCTTCTGGCAGTGGTACACAATGCAGACGGACACGTATCTGAACCTTCAAAAGAAAAAGTGAAGTTTCAGTAGAATAATCCTTCCTATAATATAACACCGATGTGTTAGTTGACTGATTCAAAGATATAATGCTGTTAGTGGCAGTACTTTTAGTTATGTTTCCTGTTTACTAGAATAATCTATAGGCTTTGTTTCTTTCCAAGTTCTATTTAAAGACTTTTAGCGTTGTCTTCTGAAGTAATAGAAAAAGATCAAGTTTCTCTCTGTTAACATCTTATTCGAGTAGTCGTTCATATCTTTTGCCAACAAGGCATGCATCAACATAAGCAGATAAAGCCAAAAAGAAAACAATGATATGAAACCTGTGCAGGAAATCGTGTTCTTTCATCACCATCTTTTTTCCAAGCATATGGATTGATTTGCATTTGACCAGAGCTTGCAGCCTCAAAGATTCCATGGAGCTTCTTATCGTTGTAGTTGAACAAGAACACTGGCAAACCAGGATTTACATTTTTCACATATATAAAGTGTGCGCTAGGCAAACCTGTCAAAGATTTCAAAATGTATATAATTAACAACGAGGCATTGTCCTAATTTTTTTTTTTTATAAAAGGACAATATATTAGGGACGAATAACTGACCTACTAGTTGCTTTTCGAGACACTCTCTTATTGTATCATTCTTGCACCCAAATATAACACCGCCTAGTTGATCTCTTGGCAGATTTCTAAAGGTTCTTTTCTTTTCCCACATCCTGAAAAATCCATATGAACAGAACTAAATCATCATCAGAACTGTAAACGAAAAAATAGAGCTACTACTATAATCAAACAACACCAAAGCACGGGAATTAAACCATCAAAACAATTAGTACCAACGAGACCTCAAATATAAATTCCAACAAAGCATGTCCAAATTCACATCAACAACTAAATGCATATGATACAGATAGAAATGAATCAAAATCCGAAGACTTAAATACCAAAATCAAACAAGGAAAAACTTTCACATAGACTAAAATCGCTCAGTAAAAAGTACAGAGGAATCACATCAAATGCTTAAATCCAAGGATTTATAACATAGCAAGACAGTCACAGTAGCAAAAATCGACGTAATGTATGATTTCCTTGCTCAACAAGAGAGTATTGTTGCTACCAAATTATGATCAGACAGTTATCTGAACCAAATATACCTATAAAAATCGAAGTTCAATTACATCGAAAGCGAATTTACAATGAGAACTGGAGAAGAAAAGGAAAATTACCTGAGAGTTTTCACTTTTAACTAAAAGAGGCGCGAAATTTCACTACCAAGTACTTAATGGAACAAACTAACACACCCAACTGACCAACTGTACCCTCTTTTTTCTTTTAAACTTTCTTATGTGATATTTCATTTATTTTGAAAATATCCTAAAATATTCTACGATTATATTTCACATTTTGATATTATATGGAATTTACTTTTAAGAATTCAAATTTATTTGATTATTTTAAATTTCAAAATTTAAATGATTTTTCTTTTTATTTAATTGCGAATACTTTCTTCTATGCCAAACACACCCTAAAACTAAATAAATAGTCAAAATTTCAACTTTGAGTTCTTGGTGAATTCAGTTAGATCAATTAGCTATGATATGCTTAGAGGATACTAACATATGGTAAGTAAACATATGATATGACATGGGATTTTTAGGATGGACATTCGATATTTGGTTTGGTATTTCTAGAATTCAATTATAATAATTAAAATTATAACTGGCTCCATAGGTAACGTCTTTACAACGTCCACGAAAATGGACAAAATGGGCTTTACCTGCTTCTGGCTAGTTTGACCTTGAAAATGAGTCGTTTTGGCTATCAAGGTCAACTGGCTCCATAGCTAACGTCTTAACGGACGTCCACGAAAAAATTGGGCAAAAAAGACGTCATAATTTTGAATCACCAAAATTCCATGAACTATAGCACACGAAAATCGGCAAAGTGGGGGATTTACCTACTCCGGAGCTTTTTTGACATTCAAAATGGGTCGTTTTAGCCGTCAGGGTCAACTAGCTCCATACTAACGTCTTAACGAACATCCACAAAAAATTTAGGCAAGAAAGACATTGGAATTCTGGATCACCAAAAAAATCGTGAACTATAGCACATGAAAATCGATAAAATAAGGGGGTTACCTGCTGCGAAGATCGTTTGATATTCAAAATGGGCAGTTTTTGCCATTGGGGCTAACTGGTTCCATAGGTAACGCTTTAATGGACCTCCACAAAAATTTTGAGCAAAAATGACATTGAAATTCTGAATCACCAAAAATCTGTGGACTATTATACACGAAAATTGACAAAATAGGATTTACCTGCTTTGGAGCTCATTTGACCTTGATAATGCACCGTTTTAGCCATCAGGGCCAACTGGCTCCATAACTAACATCTAAATAGACGTCCACAAAAAATTTGGGCAAAAAAGACGTCGTAATTCTGGATCACCAAAAATCCATGGATTATACCACACAAAAATTGGCTAAATGTAGGATTTACCTACTCCGGGGCTCATTTGACCTTCAAAATGGGTCATTTTGGCTGTCATGACCAACTGGCTCCATAACTAACGTCTTAACAAATGTCCACAAAAATTTGGGCAAAAAAGACATCAAAATTCTGGATCACCGAAAAAATTATGGACTAAGCACACGAAAATTGGCAAAATAGGGGTTTAACTGCTTCGAGACTCGTTTGACCTTCAAAATAGATCGTTTTGGCCATCAGGGTCAACTGGCCCATAGATAATGTCTTAACTGACGTCCACGAAAAATATGAGCAAAAATAACGTCATAATTTTGGATCACCAAAAATATATAGACTATAGTATACGAAAATTGGTAAAATGGAGTTCACCTATTTCGGGGCTCGTTTAACATTGAAAATGGGATGTTTAAGACTTCAGGGACAACTGGCTTCATAGCTAACATCTTAAAGGACGTCCACGAAAAATTTGAGCAAAAAAAGTTAGAATTCAGGATCACTAAAAAAGATTATGGACTATAGTACACAAAAATTGATAAAATTAAGGGTTTGCTTGCTTTGAAGCTCGTTTGACCTTCAAAATGGGTTGTTTTGGCCGTCAAGACCACCTGACTCAATAGATTACGTCTTAACAGACATTCACAAAAAAATTTGGCAAAATAGATGTCGAAATTCTAAATCATTAAAAATACATGAAGTATATAGTACACAAAAATCAGTAAAATAGGATTTACCTGCTTCGCGGCTCGTTTGACCTTTAAAATGGATCGTTTTTACCGTCAAAGCAATTGGATTCATAGCTAACGTCTTAACAGACGTCCATGAAATTTTTGGGCAAAAAAATACCGAAATTCTGAATCACCGAAAATCCATTGACTATAACACACAAAAATCGATAAAATTGAGGGTTTACCTTCTTCGGGGCTCGTTTGACCTCTAAAATGAGCCGTTTTGGCTGTCAGGTCCAACTGGATCCATAACTTATGTCTTAAAAGACGTCTACGAAAAAATTGAGCCAAAAAGACGTCAGAATTCTAGATCACCAAAAATTCATGGACTATAATGCATAGTATAATAAAGAGTTTACCTGCTTGAGGCTCGTTTGATATACATTATGGGTAATTTTGGCCGTCAGAACCAACTGGATCCATAGCTAACGTCTTAGCGGACGTTCAAAAAAAATTTGGGCAAAAAAGACGTCAAAACTCTAAATCACCAAAATGATTGTGGACTTTGAACACGAAAATCGACAAATAAGGATTACCTGAAATGGGGCTTGTTTGACCTTCTAAATGGGTCGTTTTAGCCATCAGGGCCAACTGAATCCATAGACAATGTCTTAACGGACGTCTACGAAAAATTTAGACAAAAATGACGTCAAAATTCTAGATAACCAAAATTTCACGAACTATAGTACACAAAAATTGGGAAAATAGGGTTTACTTGTTTTGGACCTTGTTTGACCTTGAAAATAGGTCATTCTGGCTGTCGGGGTCAACTAACTCCATGGCTAACGTCTTAACAGATGTCCACGAAACATTTGGGCAAAAAAATGTGAAAATGCTGGATCACCGAAAATTCATGTACTATATCACATGAAAATTGACAAATTAGGGGGTTTATCTGCTCCTGGGTTCGTTGACCTTTCAAAATGGGTTGTTTGGCCGTCAGGGCCTACTGCTCTATAAGTAACGTCTTAATGGATGTCTCCAAAAATTTGGACAAAAAAAGACGACAGAATTCTGATCACCAACAAAGATCGTGGACTATAGCACAAGAAAATCGACAAAATGAGGGGCTTACCTGCTCCGGGCTCGTTTGACCTTCAAAATGGGTCGTCTCGGCCGCCTAGGCCCACTAGCTCCATAAATAACGTCTTAACGGACGTCCACGAAAAATTTGGGTAGAAATAATATCGAAATTCGGGGTCACCAAAAATCCATAGACTAGTACACGAAAATTGGCAAAATGGGGTTTATCTACTTCGGGCTCGTTTGACCTTGAAAATGGGTTGTATTGGTCGTGAGGGCTAACTGGCTCTATATCTAATGTCTTAACGGCCGTCCATAAAAAGTTGGGCGACGTCAAAATTCTGGATCACCAAAAATTGATAGATTATTGCACACGAAAATCAGAAAAATAGGGGATTTACGTGCTACGAGACTCGTTTGACCTTCAAAATGGGTCGTTTTGGCTGTCAGGACCAACTAGCTCTATAGATACGTCTTAACGGACGTTCAGAAAAAATTGGATAAATAAGACGTCAGAATTCTTGATCACAAAAAAAATTATGGACTATAGCACATGAAAATCGGCAAAATAAGAGATTTTCCTGCTCTGTGCTCGTTTGAGCTTCAAATAGATCTGTTTTGTCCGTCAGGCCCAACTGGCTCCATATATAACGTTATAACAGACGTCTACGAATAATTTAGGCAAAAATAATGTCGGAATTTCAGATCACAAAAAATTCATGTAGTATAGCACACGGAAATTGATAAAATAGGGGGATTTACCTGCTCGGGGGCTCGTTTGACTTCAAAATGGATTGTGCGTCCGTTTTGGATAACTGGGTCCATAGCTAACGTCTTAACGGACGTCCATAAAAAATTTGGACAAAAAAGACATCGGAATTCTAGATCACCAAAAAAGATCGTGGGCTATAACACACAAAAATCGGTAAATTGAAGGATTTACCTGCTCCGGGGCTCATTTGACCTTCTGAATGAGCCGTTTTGGCTGTCAGGGTCAACTGACTCCATTTATAACGTCTTAACGGACATCCACAAAAAAATTGAGCAAAAATGACGTCGAAATTTCAAATCACCAAAAATTCATGCACTGTAGTATATGAAAATTAGGGGTGGGCATTCGGTATTTCGGTTCGGTTCGGGTTTTTTTTTTCGGTTTTCGGTTTTTGTAAATTGCGTATCGAATACCGAACCGAAATATTTCGATTCGGTTCGGTTTTTGTTAATTCGGTTCGGTTTTATTAATTCGGTTCGATTTTTTATTTTGGTTTTTTAATGGGCCTGCACCTGGCTGCTGCCTGCTGCTGTCGCCGGCGGCTGGCTGCTGCTGTCGCGGGCGGCTGGCTGNATTTTTTTATTATAGGTCAAACAATATTTTAATAAAAAAATTACTTTAGAATCCTACCTTTTCATCACAACCATTAGGTGGTCATATATACGTAGGTCTCATATTTAAGCATCAATTTCAAAATTATTCTCTTCAATCGGATTGATGGATTTTGAAGTATATTGCAAAGAGCACTAAAAAGATCTCAAGAACACACAATGAATTATATGATTTCAAATTAATTAAAATAGGGGATAAGAGAGACATTTATATTCTTATAATAATTATTATTATATTTAATGCATGACTTGTACCTTGCCTCTCTCAATTTATTACTATTAAATATTTTACTTATAACATAAAAGAACATAAATGGTGCTTTGCACCAATATTTGATCTGTATTCTATTTCATGCCCGGGGAAAAAAGTAAAAAAGGTTTCCTAATCAAGAAGGGGTGGGCATTCGGTATTTCGGTTCGGTTCGATTTTTTTTTTCGGTTTTTTCGGTTTTTGTAAATTGCGTACCGAAAACCGAACCGAAATATTTCGATTCGGTTCGGTTTTTGTTAATTCGGTTCGGTTTTTATTAATTCGGTTCGGTTTTTTAATGGGCTGGTTGCTGCTGTCGCGGGCAGCTGGCTGCTGCTGTCGCTGGCGGCTGGCTGCTGCTGCTGCTGTGCTGGGCGGCTGCTGCTGCTGCTGCGGCGCTGCCTGCTGTGCTGGGCGGCTGCTGCTGCTGCTTTGCTGGGCGGCTGGCTGCTGCTGCGGACGACGGCTGGCGGCGCTGCTGCTGGTGGACGGTGGACGCCGGCTGGAGTAGAAGAGGAAGAGGAGAAAAGAAGAGGAAGAAGAGTTGTTGAACAACTTGAACTGCTGAAGAGGAGAGGAGAAAAGAAGAGGAAGAAGAGTTGTTGAAGTGCTGAAGAGGAGAGGATGAGGGAGTGAGGAAGAGTCAAAAATCAAAATGATAGGGTATTAGGGACTTAGGGTTTCTTATTTTTTTTAAAAAATTTATTTAATATTAATAATTATTAAATATAATATAATTTATAAATTATAATATAATATTTCGGTTTAAACCGAAATACCGAATTCCAAAGTAATATGTACCGAAAACCGAACCGAAATATCGAAAATACAAAAAATTAAACCGAATACCGAATCGAAAACCGAAATACCGGAACCGAAATTTCGGTTCGGTTCGGTGTTTCGGTTTTCCGGTGTTTATGCCCACCCCTAATGAAAATTGGCAAAATGGGGTTTACCTGCTTCGGGGCTTGTTGACAGTGAAAATTGGTCGTTTTGGCCGTTAGGGCAACTGGCTACATAGATAACGTCTTAACGGACGACCACAAAAAATTTGGGCAAAAAAGACATCGAAATTCTGGATCACTAAAAATCTATGGACTGTAGCACACGAAAATCAAAAAAATGGTGGGTTTTCCTATTTCGTGGCTCGTTTGACCTTCAAAATGAGTCGTTTTGGCCGTGAGGGCCAACTGACTCCATAGCTAATGTCATAATGGACGTCCACAACAACTTGAGCAAAAAAGACGTCGAAATTATGGATCACCAAAAAAGATCATGGACTATAACACACGAAAATCGGCAAAATGAAGGGTTTACCTGCTTTGGGGCTCGTTTGACCTACAAAATGGACCATTTTGGCCGTCGGGCTAACTGACTCCATAGATAACGTCTTAACGGACGTCCATAAAAAATTTGAACAAAAAATATTGGCGATCGATCAACGATGTGATTTTCAATTAATGAGATTCTCAACATTTCTAACCTAATTCATTATTGATGAAATTCGACTCCCAGCCATAACAAAATGTGAATAAATATTTTCCTTTTAGATAAATCATCCAAACCTACATGATTTGAGGGGATAACAACACTTTTGATCGCGAAGTAATTGATAAATTCTCCTTTAAGTCCTTGTGATATATCAATGTATTTATTCTTTAATCACTTTAAATGAATGTTATTAATCCCTGTATGTAGAAAATATGTTATATTTGACTATATATACGCACTATATTGTCGTTAAATATTGGTGTAACCATGTAAAATTGACATAATGCATGGATAATTAAGTAGTTCAACAATTAATAATTATTTTATATTTGTGAATATTCACAAATAATGGAATTAAAGTGCACAATTCAGTATTCACATTGAAGGTTAAAATGTCGTTAGTGACATACTATAGGGACTAAAAATCAAAATTTAGTAACAACTGAGGGATCAAAAATACTATTAATCCTAATGTGAGAGACATACTATAGGGACTAAAAATCAAAATTTAGTAACAACTGAGGAATCAAAAATACTATTAATCCCTATGTGAGAGGTAAGAATTGTACTCTATGTGAAATATATCTTATTTTTTCATGTGTAAAATGGAACTATTTGACCATCTTGTAAAACGTTACGATATACCTTAACAAAATTACATTTGAAAATTGAAGCACCCACCATAACTTAACCATTTGGCTAGCTAGTGAAAAGTGCAACGTCTTAACAATGATTAGTAAATTCTTTTTATCTTTTTTACCTTTTTGGGGTCTCTCTTTTATTTTATAACTAGTATCTGAAACGTGCGTTGCACGTTTGTCCTTTAATATTTTTATTTTAAATATTTCTTTATAAAGTTCAATTATATAATAAGAAATGCAAAAATTAACAATTTTAGTTATGATTTAATCTCTAATGGTATGAATATGTCTTTGAATAGCTAATTATTTTTCCAGATCAAATAACTTATTTATTGAAGTAGTTTACAATGAATTTCTACTCGAAAAAAATAATAAACGGATGTAAAAATCTTTGACGAAAGTAGCAAAGACATGAAGAAGAAATAAATGCAATTCTAGTTATTGCTGAAATCACAAATATAAGAATCTTTTTTTTTTGTGCTTATATGAATTACATTCTTTTTTAAAAAAATATACAATAGTATTTTTTAAAATGAAAATAGAAAAAATTGACGAACATTATTCTCATTTTCGAATATCTTTTGATCTTTGTTTCCATAAGATGAAAATTAATTATATGAACCAAAAGATTAATTTAAAAAATTGGGATAAATAGTTCTAATTTAAAAAAAATAATTTCGTTTTCATCAAACACTATATCGCTAAACATACTAAGATTGAGGCTTAAACCACACATACATATATAAAAAAGGATAGATATACCTGGAAAAAAAGAATCTCTAGCAGAATGAGAATGAATGAAAGATGAGAGAAAGAAAACTTATTGTATACCTATATAGAGTTTTGTAATGTAAAGAATATGAAAAGGTGGAGAAAATTATATAAACATTGATCAACAATAACTAAGAAAAATATGACATGAAACGTTTTTGGATTGTAATCAAGGAGATTATGACTATCTATCTTCAATCTTAACTATTGAATTTAGTTAAAGCATTAAGTTCGATTGGAATGAGTTTAACTGCAGAAACTCAAAGGATCAATAATTAAAGATCAAAAAAAAAACTGTTTTGCTATCATTATTCATTTAATTTTCCAATTTTTTAAATGACATTTTCTAATTTAATAAAAAAGTGAAGGGCATTTTAGTAATCCAACTTTGACCTCAAAACCTTCCCACTTATAATAATATATGATATGATATGCCTCTAGTTTTAGTTGTTTTTGGCAACTAAAAGAATAATCTTAAAAACCATAAAAATAAAAGAGAAAAAAATGTATTTTTTTGCTATGTTGTTGTAAAATATAGTGGAGATTAGAGAATGCAGATAGCATGAGAAATTTTCTTACAAGTGTACAATTTTGAATAACTGATTTGCAGCTCACAAGGATGATGAGGGGAATGCATACATCACCATGGAATATTTCTAGCTAAGATCGCGCTTTTTTAATTTCTAACTCTTGACATTCTTCCTAAAAGATAGTTATAATTGTCGATGTATTAATTTTATTTTATTGGTATAGTAATATTTCACGGTTATTATAAGAAAAAGGTTTGATTTACATTTCAATTATAGGTGCAATCAATTTGTTATTAATATATGACATAAAGAAATAGTAGAACAATATTGATCAATCAATCTATTAGCCATTGAAGAAAACATAATGTTATGACAACTATTTCACTAGTTACTTTAATATTAGTCGTCAATCTGAACATGATAGAATAAACGAACACCAAGCACTAGCCTTACAAGGTCGGATTTGTGGGGATAAGTTTGTGAAGAAGCAAAAACTTATCCTCACCCTGACCAGAAGCGGCTAGGTTTCCTCATCTTTTAAACTTCCCCCGATCTTCAACCCGAGCTGTTATCATGATTCATCACAATGTCATGTTCCTTTCTAGTTAATTAGCTAGATTATATAGCAAGTAACAATAACATTTTTCAACTCTTCAAGGTGTCAATTCCTGATTTTGTCATCTTTTTTTTTTACTACTATACAAACCAAAATACATACACGTATTTCATTCAAATTTGTAGCTTACAACTTTTTTTTCCTTTTCAATTTTACTCATTACTGCTTCATTACAATGGACTCAAAAATTCACTGTAGATTTTCTTCTGCTAAGGTAACGAGCATGTCTCGAAGAACTCTTTTTATGATCATCATTAAGTCCAGTTGCAACATTTGGATCTTTTACTTCCTTGACTTGATAATTTAGCAGTGTATCAAGACCATCATCTATCTTGGAGTTTGGTGAGCAGTTTTTGCTGGTTGCTATCTCTGAGTAATTTAAGCTCAGCTCGGTTACTTCTGACAACGATTTCGTTAGCAGAGGCTTCTGGCGTTTCAAGAACAAACATACAACAGCACAATCATCTACCTTGGCACACGGGTACTTGTATTTCCAGGCTCGAACTGCATGATGCACCACGAGTCTTGCTGCAATAGATCGTTTCCTTGCTGAAGCTACTATCCGGATCACTTCATTGTTGCTTAAAACATCCCACAACTATACACCAAAAACAAGACAATGTGCATTAGCTGCCTTTTAAATCTTTTTACTCGAATTATATGCATTATGCAAGAAAAAAATGTTATGTTTTAAATATTAGACTGCGACTAGTATGAACTCATTTACTCTAAATTATAGATCCACCTCTAGTCCTCTATTGTTGGCAAAATGTGTAATCCGAAGCTTCCTCGTGAGACGTTGATGTCAATTCCATTTTGGCATTTGAGGGAGCAGTTTAGTGATACTACTATATGTTGGGAATTAAACACACAACACACACAAATAATCTAGAGAAAAGAGAAACGGAACACAAACGGGACACACAAGAATTTAACGTGGTTCGGTTTCCCTACTCCACGACTGTAACAGGAGGATTTTTATTTCACTTGTGCTACTTTTTTGAATTACAAATACAAGGATCATATTTATAGGAAAACCAAATAGTTAACCTAGGGTTTCAGTAATGGGTCGGGCCGG
>NC_028646.1:75858223-75862417 GCF_001406875.1 Solanum pennellii | reverse complement strand
CGTGCTTCAGCCAAGGCTCCTAGAAGACAGTGGGTCAAGAGAACCAGTATTCCAGCTGTTGATACGTCTCCAGAAAATATCTTGCTGAGTATGGAGAGTGTTTGTTCTCAGGGAGTTCTAGGATCCGGCAGTTCGTGTCTCAAGTGGGAGCCGGTAGGGACCGAGGACGAGTCAAGGGCAGTTTCAGCCGTGACTGATGTGTTGAAGCTTCGGGGAGCTTCAACGGGCCTTTCAGTTGACTGATGAGAAGGCCGCTGTAGCAGGAGAGAGTTGAAAAAGATTACTAGACATACAAGTGTTCTAAGTGGATGACAGTTGAAATTCTTCAAGCCTCCAAGTGGGAGATTGTTGGGCTTTGTGGAGGCTTGTGAGCCGGCCCGACCCATTACTGAAACCCTAGGTTAACTATTTGGTTTTCCTATAAATATGATCCTTGTATTTGTAATTCAAAAAAGTAGCACAAGTGAAATAAAAATCCTCCTGTTACAGTCGTGGAGTAGGGAAACCGAACCACGTTAAATTCTTGTGTGTCCCGTTTGTGTTCCGTTTCTCTTTTCTCTAGATTATTTGTGTGTGTTGTGTGTTTAATTCCCAACACTATAACTACAACCTCACACAATATGGGGTCGGCTATATGAATCATCACTGATCATTTGGCTCCATTTAAGCTCATCTTAGAACAAACAATGTGGAAATACTACTATAACTACAATCTTCAGCAAGGTGGAATCGGCTATATGAATCATCACTAACCATACCTCTCCATTTAAACTCATCTTAGACGTAGTAACGATTTAATGAACTAAGCTACACAAAGACATGTTACTCTCACAAATTTAGAAACGTCACATAGCAAGATTGCGTGGTCTTTTCTGCAAGTTCTAGCCAAAAATACTAGGATTTCAGGGGAATATTCAAGAAGTTTGAATTCTGGTATAGCTTACCCCGTCTGATGCCAAGACAATGAATTCATCCTTTTCAGTGAGCTTTCTGTAATATACTTCAGGTACCGAAATGAGACCAAAGTCTTTCAAACAAAAATCTCCGAAAGCTCTAGCCATGGCAAGGCCAGGGCAATCTTGATCAGGCATCCATACTCTGTATATATTTGGTTCTTCCTCCATCGCCATTACTCTTCCTTCACAACTTTTGATTCTTTCATATTCAGCTGATGAAATGATTGCACAAATAGATTAACAAAAAACCAATCTTATCAACATAACTTTTGTAAATGGTTCACAACGTAAAGATATATTACACCATCAAGGATGACTGGTAACAACAGCTAACCAGGGGAAAATCTAGACTTATACATTACAGGTTCGACAGCACTCAGTAGCTTTGGTCCGAATTCTATATATTTAATAAGATATTTACTAATATGTACAAAAACTATATTGAGAACCGAGTTACTAACACTTAGGTTGTTGTCCTAGAATACAGAACCCATAAAGTCCGAATCATAGACCCTCCTCTACAACTAACTATCTATAGCAATTAAAATTTGTTAAAAAATCTCCTATAACCAATTAGAATACACTGAGAATGTAAAAAAGCCCTACCTGGGAGGTTAGGCTTCAAGTCTACCGTGAGTTGCTTAGCAACAAGCTCATTTTTGTCATCCCTGGTGCAAATAATAGCTCGAGAATCTCCTAAATTTCCAACTACCAAATGTTCTCCCTGAAAATTCGGCAAATCTAGCCACCTTAGATTATAAACAAGAAGATCAAAGAAACCATCGTTTCGTTTAACATATTAAAGTTCTATCAAGTATGTTTTCTTTTACCTGTTTAATTAAAGTCACTGCAGTTGTACCACTGCAATAGCTTTCGATAGAACCATCACCTTCAAGTTCTTCATCCATTTCTTTAAAAGACTTGATAAATTTATCTTTCCATGCATCGAAGACTGGGTTGTTAGATTCATCATCCTTTTGAGCACCCCATCTATTGGCACTGATCACATTGGATGATGAAAGTTTAGAAGGTAACGTGTCTCTAACATAACGTGCCACCTTGTGGCCGGATGGTCCGTGTCCATCAAATACACCACAAAAGATCATACCTTTCTGTCCACCAAAGTTCTGTAACAATAATATATAGCGTGTTACAATAGTATCAATCCCCTGCCTCCATTTTCACACAATAAACCATAATTTATGCTCTACGTAGCGAATTTTCAGTGTCCAATTAGAACATAAAACTACTACCCATAAGCAAGTTAAATGTCATAAGGATTTCAAGATGAATGATACCAGGGGTGGAGTTAAGGGGATTCAATAACTACTAAAACGTCAGAGCTCAGAGTCGAGCCCATGACCTAAAGTACTTTTCGGACCCTCTTTGCCATTACCATAAAAACCTTGCCTGGTATCAACTTTATTCAACTATCAATGTAAAATATAATTTGATAAAAAGATTCAATCGACCACCCTTAGGCCAATGTATCTCCGCCACTGAATTGACTTTCTATATGAAATGAATTTAGGGATCATTCATCAAGCTACACTAAAGATTAATTGTCAGTACATAATATCAATAACAATATGCATCATACTATACTACTTTTCATCATAAAAATGATTTAATTTGCATCTATTAGGGTTACATTGTTGAATTGAATATAGAATGATGGAGAAAAGGGTCTAAGAGATGTTAACCCCTTAGGGTGCGGTCCTTTCCTAGACCCTCTATGAACACGAGATGCTTCGTCCACCAGGTTTGCTTTAAGGGGCACCTTATTAATTTAATGTAAAGTAATGAGAAAGAAAGATTACCTCCCAAACAGTCATGGCATCTTGATTGATCCCTTTTTTACCTTGTTGACTATACATTGATACAAATTTAGAAAATCCACATAACCTTATATTAGCACCCAAATCTCCTCTTCCTACTATGCTTTGATAATCATCTTCACCTTCTTCATGCTCCCCATTATTATTATTTTTCTCCTCAAAATAACTATGATGAGTTTTATGATGATTATGATTATGATGATTCTTGCCTTCTAATTTGTGTCCCCTTTGACATGTACAACATGCACCCATCTCTTGACTTTAAATATATATATATATAGCCTTGCAATTAGATCTTGTACTCTTGAGATTTGGAGATCAAATCCATAATTACATGTAATTATCTTCCAAAGAAAAACTAATTTAGTAACTTAATTATGTTCCTCTTCTTAATTATAATGTGAGAGAATTTAGGTATGGAGTATGTCTGATTCCTTATAAGGAAATCAGAAAAAAAGAAGAGGAAGAAGGTGATGAGCAAATCATGAATGTTGTCTCATGAGATAACATTCATGATTTGTAGGGAAAAAAACATGTACTAGTAATTAGTATTAGAGAGAATACAATAAATAAATTAGGTTTAAAAATAAACCTCATCTAATTAACCCATGCTAAGGTCTTGACTCTTTTTTTTTTTGGGAGGTTTGATTTTTTTTTATATAATCAATATATATATATATATAAAGAATGATCATAGAGGAGCTGATGTGGCACCTCTCTATGGCCTCCATTTCAATTTTTTTTTCCTCCTTTTTCTATTTTTTTTATTTCTTTTCATTGAATAATTTATTTATTAATTAAAAATTTTATTCATATTTATTATTCTAATTATACATAATAAGTTACAACAAAACCTCCATCTATTTACATTCCCTACTTAAATAATATGTCTCTTCAACTTATTTTTAATTATTCTTATGGTTTACACAAACTATAAATAACAACTATCTATGTTCAATGATCATTCTTATTTTCTCATTCTTTGTTTTTATTAGTATAGTTTTTTCCTCTTTTACATTTTTTTTCTTCATCTTTTTCATCAATCATGTACTTAATAAGTTCACCATATGATCTTCATATTGATAAAGATCATAGATATATTCTACAATATTCATCAAATTGATGTTTGCATTAGTTTGGTACAAGTTTATGAAAATGAAGAAGGAATCATAATTATTTCAAGATTTCATCAAGAAGATGGTCATATCAGTAAAAAAGTTTGAATGATTTCCAAATATTTTGAACATTAATTCATTCATGTATTGTTTTGATTATATTTTTTTTATTAGATATATAATTTCATATTATTCAACAAAAATTAAATTATGAAACTCTACTAATCAACACATTAGAAAGCTCAATTAACATTATTTTCTTCATTTTACTTTGCTCTTTTTCTT
>NC_028646.1:75853706-75855898 GCF_001406875.1 Solanum pennellii | reverse complement strand
TTAATTAATAATATTCATGACTTCAAAACCTTTCATGTGGATAACCCCCTAAAGTAATTAATGTGCAAGTTATATAGTTTTTCTTATCTTACTTAGTTGCTACAAGTAACAATTTTAAAGAGATTTTCTATAGAGTTTTTGTATTTTATTAGTATTTTTAATTTTTTTTTATATATTATAAATTTATAAGTGTTTATTAACAGTTTTGGTATATTGCAACTGTTGCTTTTTTTCGTTCTGTAATAATAATTATTGTGTTGCTATTTTTTTTTAATATTGAATGTTTGCTTTTCATATTAGATTCATGTTAAATTAAAAAAATTAAGTAGAGTATATTGTTAGTTGAATAATGCAAATATGATACTCCTACTGAATTGCTTATGTAGTGTTGACATGATTTCTCAATATACCGAAGATGATTTTCATCAAAATAAAAGTCATCCTTTTATTATATTACAAGCAATAGATTCTAAAAGATGTAACTATTTTAAATAAAATAATATGATAAGCATGACTTGAAATTAGTTGTATATGTTCACTTTAGGAATTTCATTCACACATAATATATATGTGTGTGTGTGTGATATTTTTCTAATTTATTAAATTATTGGTTATCAATTTATTTAGAGTAACTTTTTTCATTAATATTTTTTTATGAACACTGTATAATTTAGCTCCCTCCTAAAATATAATTTAGAATTTACTACAGCCGCATAAACAAAAAGAAAATTTCCATGAAATTATTTTCTTTCTTTACATGTTTCTAAAGATAACATACCAAATAGATTATACGAAATCAACTATATTTAAAATACTAAAAGCATAGATAGTGAACAACAGTTGAAAAATATAAGTTATTGGGTTCAATGATAATAATATTTGACTCAAAATATTTAAACCAAAAAAATTATTCATAAATCTAATGAAGTCCGCGCGAAGCGCGGATATGTTAACTAGTATATAAATAATTATGAGCAAAGAAAAATCTAAGGACGATAAGTAAATAGATATATGATAATACGTATAAATTCATAGAAAATTCAATATTTACTTTTATATTCTTTTCTTATAATAACCCTCGTATATATATACGTGTACCTTTTCAATCTAAATGTGAATTATTTGAGTAATCGTAATTGTAAAAATATATGTCAAACCCTTTTTCCATCTTGTAATTATACACAAGAAGCATTCCTCCATTTTCCGGTTCATTCAAATAGTCGTGAGATCTTTTCTTTTAGAAGATCGGAAAACAAAAACATAGATTTTTTTTTGTAGAATTATTGTTTTAATTATATTTTCTTTGTTTTAATTTTTATTTTTGCATTTGAAAAAAGAAATTCTCTCTCCCCTTTTTGTTAAAAAAAACAATACATTAATTTCAACATTTTCACATGACAATTTAAGACCACAAAAAATTAAATAATATTCTAATATATTTTATCTATTTTTAATTCCAAACACATATCGAGATTTAAAAATCTTTTTTTTTTACTTTCTTGATTATACTTTATGAGTAAATGATTTCAAGGCCACCATTTAAGTCATATTCGTAAACTTTTAACGTGTAGAAATTTATAATTGTACGCTTCAAAATAACTTTAGATATATGGTGTGAAGTTTCATATATAACTGAAGTTCAGCGATATATTATGAACTTTGATCATATATTTCAATATATTTTGCAATTTTAGGCTGACATGACTTTTTTTTACTCAGAATGATTGAAATTCAACCAATTTTTCCTAAACTGTATTATATATAGTTGACAATCATTTTTACCTGAATTTTGACTATTAAAATTCAATTATTTCTTCCTAAACTTCGGTAAGTAAACCTAACATTAGACATTTAAGGGTAAGCATGATATGATATGTATCTAAATATCATATCATATCAAAAAATTTAATACTATGGGTGTGTTTGGTATGAAGGAAAATGTTTTCCATGGAAAATGTTTTCCTAGAAAATGTTTTCCTGGAAAACAAGTAGATTTTGGACTTATTTTCTCATGTTTGGTTGGTGAGTAGAAAATATTTTTCAGAAATGATTTTTAGTTTTGATTTATGAATGAAAAATATTTTTGAGGAACATCTTTTATTTTTACTAGAATACAAAATAATTTATGAAATTGAAAATATTTTTTAAAAATAATTTTTTTTTTGGGTAGTGGTGATAGGGGGTGGGGGGTA
>NC_028646.1:75842780-75853452 GCF_001406875.1 Solanum pennellii | reverse complement strand
TGGGTAGGGGGGCTGGCCAGGGGGGAGGGTGGTTAGAGATCGGGTGAAAAAATAAAATTTTGAAATTGAAAATATTTGTTTTTAAATTGATATTTTTCCCAAAAAAAATGTAATTTGAAATTGGAGGAGAGCTTTGGAAAATGTTTTCCTTAATTTTTGAAGGGAAGTCATTTTCCTTAATTTTGAGGAAAATGAGTTGATTTGGAAAACATTTTCCAAAAATTTTGCCCCAACCAAACATGAGAAAATTGGAAAACATTTTCCAGAAAATGTTTTCCTTCATACCAAACACACTCTCAATATATTAATATTTTCTATTATTCTCATTTAATTTCGTTGCAAGATTTGATTTGAAGATTAACATTGATTTGAATATTATGTTTTTCAGCTTCCTTATTTATTTACTTAGTGATTTTAGTGTTTTTTTTTAATTTTTTTATTTTGTTGTTGTTCTTAAATCATTTTTTAGGGTTTGAGACTACATAATTCTCTCTTCGATGGACGTTTTCAAGAGAGTTACTAGAGGTATTGGACAAAATAATTAAAAATCTTCCGATTTTTCACCATTAAATTTTTTTCACTCAAAAATTAAACAATAATGTTGGTTCCGCTTCTAAATCTAAAAGGAGGATATATGACGAAAAAAATGCCTGAATCCGTCGATGTGCAAAAGTCCTACACAAATTCATAACCATGAAGTTGAAGAAGACCAATTTGTTGGAGAAGATGTATTTTTTTTGTATGTCCTGTGCCTTGCATGTTTAGTTTAATTTGTTTAGTAATTTTTAAGATTTAAAAATTTTCATGTTACAATGCGTTTGAAAGTGTATATGAAATTTTTATTATGGTATAATTAGTATTTATTTTTGTATTCATATATTTATTGTATTTTGTACTCTGTGTTTTTTTTTTGTGTGTGTTAGTTATGTCAATGTAACACATTATATGAGTTTCATTGTCTATATTTCATAGTTTTAGTATTTTTTCGGAAAAGGGTCTAAAATACCCTCAAAGTATTGAAAATGGTACAAAATTACCCTCCATCCACCTATTGGCTCCAAAATACCCTTCCCACCCACTTATTGGGTCCAAAATACCCTTCTCATCCACATTTTGGTTCAAAATTAACCACTTATTTAACGATTTTATATTTAAACTATTTGAATATTTTTTTAAATACGTGACGCTCAACTATTTGTTATAATTTAACTTATTACTATAATTCATAAATAAATCCACTACCCATCCATTACTAATTAAACCCTCTAAATTAATAAATCACTCACATTATTAATGCAACAATAGAAAAACTACTGCCAATTGAGTGTTTTAAAAAATTTGAGACAAAAAAATCTATAAAGTAAATTATCATACATTCAAGTGTCTAAATAAAAATTACTGATAAACTTAAAAGTCTGACTGTGTTCATCTTAATTATTCTTACGTCTCAATTATGTGATGTTACTTCATAGGTAACTTTTTTTTCAAAATAATATATTAAAAGTTTTAAAACAAATCATAAATATTTATAAAATTATATTTTGAAAAAGTGCATGAATTAATTCGGGATGTATTACTTCTTTACCTTTAATCATAAATTTCTAATTCAATCTTGAAAGAGAATCAAATTGAAAGTGTACTCCTAAATAAGTGGCTCAACATAAATTTAATTGGGGCTTCGATTCGGACTCGAATAATTTTGGATGTCATTTTCATTAGTCTATAATTTCATCGTGTTTTAGTAGTGTTTATGACGATTTTGATATATAGTTGGATTATTAATTGGGTGGGTTTAGTTAGTAATGGGTGGGTAGTGGGTTGGTTTATAAATAATACAAATAAATTAAATTATAACCAGTAGTTGAACATCAAGTATTTTAAAAATATTTAAATAGTTTAAATTTAAAATCATTAAATAAATGGTCAATTTTGAACTCAAAGGTGGATGGCAAGGGTATTTTGGAGCCAATAGGTGGATGAAGGGTAATTTTGTACCATTTTCAATACTTCAAGGGTATTTAGACCCTTTTCCGATATTTTTTTTTGTATTCATAGATTTGGAAGTGTATATTGAATTTTGTTGCTGTTTTAGTCAGTATGTATTTTGTATTTCATTGTTTTATTGTATTTTGTATCCATAGATTTGAAATTGTAATTCATATATTTAATTCATTATGTATTCTGTTTTTTTTTTGTGATAGTTATGTCAATGTACCACATTTAGTATTTATTTTTGTATTTCTTAGTTTTATTATTTTTTTGCATTGATAAATTTGGAAGTATATATTGAATTTTGATACTGTTTTAGTCAGTATGTATTTTTACAATCAATAGTTGTATTCAATAAAAAGTTATGTTGCATTGTTTCTGAATTTGACATTTTTTTCTAATTTATATTTATTCTAAAGGTATGTCAACTAGTAATGTATTTTATTTAAGAATGAGTACACCAAATATTCAATTATTTCTTTTTAATTTTATATTTCATTCACTTTTTCATCATACTAATTTTTTGTATCTTGTATATTATTATACGAAATTCTAAATAAAAACTATAATAAATAGAAATACAAATAAAATACATATTGAAATGAATACATACAAGATTTTTGAAGAAAAAAATAACAATATAGGGAAAAAAATTATATGAATACAAATATATTTCTTAAATGACTATATAGATACATTCGTATACCTATTGGAATGAATATAAACTAATAAAAACGATAATAAATATAAATAGAATATATCGTGGAATGAATATAATTTTAAAAAGGTAAAAATTCTGGAGAGAAAAAAGAACAAAATTTAAATTTTATTTAAAAATGTAATTGATGAGAAAATTAAGTCATCCTTACCTTTTTTTGAAATATTCTTTCCCTTGATTTTCTTCTTTTTTATTAAATAATAATATTCTTTAAATAAAAAACAAATAATAAAAACATAAATAAAATACATAATAAACTAACATTTGACATTTTTATTAAATCTTGAAAGTGTTATTAATGAATCCTCTTAAATATTAAAATATTGACGTTTTAAAAATTTTCTCAATAAATAAAGATAAACTAATACAAAAAACTAAAGCTCTTTCACGCATAAATACTGAAAAAGACAAAAAAAAAAAAATAAGAATTGAAGCTCTTCGCAAAAATCAAAGCTTAAAATACACAGTAACGTAAAAAAAAGGAAAGACTTTATTTTTCCTCCCACCACGTGTGTCATGCAACAATGAAGTACACATGTTTCTTGTTTAATTTTCATTATAACATAACTTTGTTCTTGTAGCATGAAACATAGTTGTATTATTATTTCAAACCATAGATAAGGACTATTCCTAAACCGTTGAATAGTTTCTTTGATTAAACTCTTTTATAGTTTTTTTTTTCATTTTACAAATTTATTTTAAACTTAAGATTATGTTTTTTTTAGATATTACCATAATTAAATGAGATATTAAAGGTTCATTGAATCTTATTGATTTTTTATTTTTTTTTGCAAATAGAGAGGATGATTCAGAATTCAAAAGTCATGAGTCATATTGTCTAAATGGGATAAATATATCGTTTTCTTTAATTTTGAATTATAATTCGAGGTTTTTTTTTATTTATATAAATAAATTGATCTAACATGTATATTTAGCAATATTCTTTTAGTTATTCTAATCTTTTAGATATATACTTAAGTAGTTCATTCTTTTTATATAGATATAAGAGACCCTATTCTCTAAAATTTGAAAAAATGAGAGATTTTTTAGGTTAAAAATTTGGACTTTTATTAAAAAAATCATCTAACGAGAAAAAAAAAATCGTTGCTTTAACGAGGGGTGCGTGGAGCCAGTATGTCTTTAGGGGTTTCATCTGAACCTTTTTTGAAGGAAAATATTATTATATCTGTACGGTTAAAATTATTTTTTATTTGTATATAATAGACGTCAAATGCCTTTCGACTAGTTCATGTATATGTTTACTTCTTCAGATTTTGAACCCTCATATTGAAAATTCTGGCTCCGTCACTGAAACTTTAACTCAATTATCTTTACTCTGTGTGAATGTCGGTAAAGGATCGAAAGAACCTTTAATTCGAAAACTCGATTACAATAATATCCGTTATTTTTAAAACTTACTTTGTTAAAAAAACACCTATTTAAATATAATTTTATTAATATTATATATCATCCTAAATTTAGTGTTAAACGATATTTGATACACACACAACATTTATATGAATTATAGATTATACTTGATGAATGAAAGTAAATAACAAAAACAAGAATTAAGTCAAGCAAAAATCCGCCAAATAAATAATAATAAATGTAGAAGAAGTAATGGAAAGAAAAAACTGAAGCCTTTGCACACAGTTGATAATCACGTAAAAGAAACAAAAATTATACTTTTCCTCTGTCACATGTAAGTCAAACAATCTATTTATATTTTCAAACGCAAAAACTAATTATTGATAAAAGAAATAGCAAAACTAACAAACATTGACCTTTATTATCATTATATAAGATTTGATTATGATAAGAAAGTTTTACTTTCATTATTTATGTTTCTAAACTCAACAACTTTTATTCGTATTGTCATTTTTAAGATTTAAAACTAAAATAATCATTTCGATGGATTAGAATTAACATAATTGTACCCGCAATCTATCTTGATTAATAAAATTATATTTTTTTATATTTTATTTGTATGGTTTATTTATTTTCCATATGTTTAAAATTTGTTGCAAACGAAATTCTGTTGATCCCTTGATTCTACTCTCCTAGAATTTATCTATGATTCGAGGGCCGTTAGTGGCGTATTTCTAAAACTAGGATGATTTACATTTTGACCTCTTTTTATAAATAAACCATCAATTTGTGGAGTGTTCGAGATCTTGATCTCTTTATGAAATTTCCGAGATTCCTTTTTAAGGGAATTTAGTACCTTTTATATAGGCATAAACTAGAGTTTAAGGTTGAGTAGCCTCCAAAAATTTTAATTTGAGTTTAATACAATCTTGTATAGTCCCACATAATTTCAGTGTCTACACACACATTGCAACAAGAGACATAAGTAAGTTATATTTTCAAACACAAAAACATACAATTATTATTAATACAAAAATTTTAATCAAAATTATAAAATTAACCTTTATTCTCATTATATAAGATTTGATTACAATAGAAAAGTTTTACTTTCATTATTTTATGTTTCTAAACTCAATAATTTTTACTTTGTATTGTCATTTTTAAGATTTAAATTAAAATTATCATTTCATAAACTGAAATAATTTTTCTTTTCATAAATTAAGAACCAATTTGATTAGTTATAGTTAGTAGATAAATTGAAGACTAAAATGACTTTTCTTATATATTGAGGATCATTTTAAATACGTGATATATATAAGGACACGAATAGTATAATACCCTTTCTTGAAGGACCATTTTGATAATTTCAAAATTTCCTTTTCCTCTTTCATACCCCTATATATTTGCTTCTCTTCCTCACTTTCTCCGCCTGTCCATGGCTTCCCATTCTGGTGCACCTTGCTTCTAGGGTTCTTTTTGAGCTTGAGCTTTACAGTGAATCTCAATCTCTCACCGTATATGGTTTCCGGCTTCGTTTGATTAATCTCAACAATCGTATCTCACCTCATCACAAACATCTTGCATTTTCGTTCTAACTCTTTTTTGAGTTGCTGTTCAGAATTTATCTGATTAGTGATCAAGGTTATACAATTCAAATGGCATTGGGAGATTTGACGATTTCTCAGTTATCAGCTGTTGTGGAGGAGTCTGAAGATTATGAAGATGGCGACAGAAACAATGATGGTAGCTTTACTGTTGTTGCTGCTGAAAATGAGATGAAGACGACGACAGAGACAAGTATGAATGATGTACGGCCATTTGTATGGTTTCGTGAGCTTCGTCCTGATGAGTTTGAGGCGTATGTCCCTCCTTCACCGGCTAATACTGATTTGGTCTCTAAGTGGCGGAATAAGAACCGGGTAAGATGTGCCTCCTTATACATTTGTTTTTATTGCAATTCTTAATTTGGAAGCACATTTTGAATAAACTAGTTTCAATTGTCACCTAAATCTATCAACAATGCATCAATAACAAATTGATTGGAATCAGCCATAGGAATCTTTAATTCTCATTCTACTTAAATTCAGTAATGATACTGTTCTAATTTGTGCTTTCATTTTTTCCCCCTATTTGATTGAAATAGTTTCAAATTCTGTTATCTTTACCGAAGGTTATTAGTTTCTTCTTAGGATTTTCTTGGATATTAGTTTAGTGTAACCTTCATTTGTTCAAGGTGAAGAAATATATATGGGAGGATGATGCTCATCTGAGCAGAAGGTTAAATTTTCTACTTGTCTGTCAAAATAAACATGAAAACTCCACAACGCTAACATTGGTAACAAGCTGTTAAAGTTTCCATCAAACCATTAGTTTCTTTGATTTGTATTTGACAATATTTTTTTAATATGAGTCAGCCATGATGTACTATGTAAGGTGATATAATTTTTTCCCAATGTGAATACTTCAAACATGTGTCTACCGTCTAGTGTCTTTGTTGGATATGGCCGTGAAAGATTCAATCTCAAAGTTGCATGAAGGCATGAGCATCTAAACCAGCGGCATGGTGGCACAGGCATGCAACCTAATTTAGAAGTTGTGATGTACAACATGATTGTTGGCATTAGATTAATGTTTTCTTAATCAGGAAAAGCCTTTATGTGGGTATGAATCAAATAAAAAAGTGAATCCAGATCCTTCTCCACGTTCTAAGTATTTCCATGAATACATTTTCTTCTCCTTTGAGCAGGTGGGATAAGAATTGTATAAACTCGCGAAAGCGAGGGAGAGAAAGGCTATGAAAAGGTTATTTGGATGTGCACAAAGTGTTGTTGTAATTATAGCTGAGCAAAAAACCCCAAAGAAAAGCTCTTTTACAGTATTGATTCTGCTTCATTAACAAATTCTTCTTTTTTCCAAAAAAGAAAGCAAAATTCTGCAGTTAACTTAATCTCTTGAATTGAGTTATTTCCTGCTATTTCAAAAATTTGTGCAAAAAGTTCATCTGTCACCTTGCAATGAATGAAAATGTTATTCATTGTTTCAAAATTCTCTCCACATAGCTGACACCAGTTGCAGAATTAGATTCCCCTTCTCTGGAGGATTTTTCATGTGTCAAACATGCATTTTTTGGTACCAGCCATACAGAAACATTCCACTTTGAATGGTGCTTTAGTATTCCATATCTGAGTCCAGGCCGAAGAACTTTCTGGGAGCCTTGTACAGGTGAAAATTTGTATTAAGAGTTCCAGACAGGACCCCTTTTCCAATTTCCCATGTATTAAGGTTACTTCTTAATGTGCAGTTCCAATCACCTTCTTCTTTGTAGCTTGCTCTTGTGGAATTAGGATGACTGGTTAATTTGTACAAGTCAGGAAATTGGTCTTTCAGAGGGAAGTGACCAATTCAAATGTGAGTCCAAATAGCTAGCTTCCAATCATTGCTCACTTTGATATTCTCAATAAGGCAACAACCCTTTCAATTTCCCTGTCATTAAGATTCCTTCTAAATGTGAAGTTCCAAGTACCTTCTCCTTTGTAGCAGCTAGCTATTGTGGAATTAGGATAATTGGTTAATTTGGGCAAGTCAGGGAATTTGTCTTTTAGAGGGAAGTGACCAATTCAATTATGACTCCAAAAAAGCTAGCTTCCAATAATTTCTTTTTGGGTAACTAAAAACTTTATTTATCACCAGGAAAGAATTACAAAGCAGCTAAGTCAACTCAACTAGCTATTCTAGAAAATGAACCTAACTATAAACCAATTTCTACTGGATTGGAGATTAGATCATAGGGAGTTATCTCCGTATCCAGTTGCGCCTTGACCTTATACATCTGTAGTCATTACAAAAAAAAGTATGGACTAATGTCTGAAGTCTTGGAACACAGGTGAGCCACTTCCCGGACAATGACCGCGACATCTGCCCTTTATCCTTCAAAAATCCTTTGATTTCTTTCAAGCGAAATAAAGTGACATGTTTCTGCAAACACTATCTTGAACACCTGGGCTATCTGAGATTTCCCCTTCCCATTTGCAATTCCCCAGTCAACCATTTGCGACCATGTGGTTGCAGGACATTCATCCTTGTGCATCCATTTCAATATGGCATTTCATACCTTTCTAGTGTATTCACATTCTACAAACAGATGGTCCCTATCTCCGGGTGGGTAGCACAAAGTGAGCAGTTGGGGCTAACATCAATGCCCCATTTAATCAATCTATTAGACGTGAGAAGCTTTCCATGGAGAGTGAGCCACCTTGTGAAAGTTGCCTTAGGTCTGGTGTATTTCAAAACATTAAAGCTTTCCAAGGAACTTCCAATCATTACTCACTTTGAAAGTGATATTCTCAATTGAAGTGTTCTAATGCTTTTCTTACTGCTACTACAAATGGTGTAGAATGTAGATACACTTTTAGTATACCAAAGATAGTCAGCTACCAGTTATGTCCATATTCTTTGTTGTTTTGTATGTTCACCAGACAATCTGACTAACCATACTTGCCTTTTCACAAGAATTGAGCAGAAAGGGTTTGCAAAATAATGATAACATATGGAACACTATTCCTTTTGCTATACTGTGGATTTTTTGGTTCGGAAAAGATTATAGAATTTTGTGAGGAGGCAAAAAGGAAAATATATTTAGCCTGAAACATTAGGCATATTCTATCATCTTGGCGCAGCTAGTTATTTATAAATGATGTAAATATGTTATCTTAAACATGCTTACCAGTAGAAACCGGATTCTAAATAGATGCTCCATGAGCCAAAACTGTGCCTAAATGAACAACCACCTAATATTACATTATGCAGTAGGATTATTGAAGAGAAAGGGAAGCTCTGAGTTTCTGATCTGAGAAACACTAAGATCTCTCTCTTTTGCTCTTCTAGGAGTATTGAAGAAAAAGGGAAGCTCTTATATACTGGACCTATATTGTATGTGGAAGCAGAGTAATAAATGTGATAAACACTTGAGATTCCATTTTTGATGGGTAAATAATATATTGTATAAAATATATGCACTATAAGCCAGTGCAATCACAATTTGTGCAAATCAGCTATTTCGTCTAAAATATCATCTACATCTGGTACAAAAACTACTTTGCACCAAAAAACGGTCGACAAAATCTATCTAAGTTTAATGTGCTGTATGTTTCTTCTTTTGCCTTTAAAGATTCTTCTATCTTTACCAAGCTAAACAGGCCACCAGATAACTTGAGGAACAGTGCTCCAGGTCTTTTGAGCTCTCCTGCAAATTTTTTCCCTGTACAGCACTTCAGGATTTCTATAATGAAGTTAGGCATGGTCCAAGACATACCAAAAATTGACAAGAACATGTTCCATAACTGATTTGTAAACCCTGCAATGCAAAACAAGGCGGGTAACTTCTTCAAGATTGTTCTTCACATAATGGACATCTACTGCACAACTGAAAACCCCTGGGAGATTGTTTTGTGCGAGGCATGCCTCCCTATCCACAATCCAGAAGAAGCAAGAGACATTTGTAGATGCCTTGTTGTACCATATTTTTTTCTAAGGCCAACACTCACATTGTTGCTAAAATCCAGCATACTTCAACAACTTCTAACTGAGAAGGTACCCCTGGAGTGACCCCTCCAACTGATAGAGTCTATTTTGTTGACGTTCAACTGCTACACTATGTCGCTTAGCCAGTGTTACGAAAGGCGCTCGCCTCCTCGCCAAAGGCGAGAGGCGAGGCGAGGCGAAGGTTCATCGCCATTCTCAGGCGAGGCGAGGCGAGGATAAAAAGGCGAGACGTGGCGAGCTGTGGCGCTGAAAAGGCGTCGCCTTTTTAATTAAAATTTTTTGACTTAATAATATTAGTCAAAATTAGGGTTTTTTTTTTTACTTTTGAAATTTTTCTGAAATCCACATCGCGACTCTCTCTCGATCGATCGATTGACTCTTCTCCCTCGCTGTCGCAAGCTTCTCCTTCTCCCTCGCTCTCCCTCGCAGCCTCGCTGTCGCCTTCAGCTTCTCCTTCTCCCTCGCTCTCCCTCGCAGCCTCGCTGTCGCCTTCAGCTTCTCCTTCTCCCTCGCCGACGACCCTCGTGAGTCGCGACTCTAGTTCCCTCCGACGTCCGACCCTCGCGACTTTCACTCTCTGTTTTCAGGTAATGTTTTCTGATTTCTGTTCTTCTTCTTCATTTTTTCTGTTCTTCTTCTTCATTTTTTCTGTTCTTCTTCTTCATTTTTTTTTTCAGTTACTGTTTTTTTGTTTACACTTTACAGCAGTCAGGCACTAAGTGCTTACTGCTTTGTGTATATGTAAAGTGTAAATTTTTTTAAAAAAATTCTTTTCCTAATTATTTAATCCAATATTTCTAACAGCGAATTAATTGAATTTAATAATCAATGGCGGATGCTACCAAAAAGAGGGACATTGGATGGAATTATGGCACACAAGGAGCGACGAAAGATTCGGTCAATTGTAACTTTTGTGGGATTACTTTCAATGGTGGAATAACTGGACACAAACAACATTTAGTGGGTGGTTTCAAAAATGTTAAACAATGTGTTGCTTGTCCGTCGGAAATTAGAGAAGAAATAAGGGCTTATATGCAAAACAAAATAGCTAATAAT
>NC_028646.1:75821658-75832780 GCF_001406875.1 Solanum pennellii | reverse complement strand
TTCATCTTGGATTGACATCTTAATGTTCACATTTCTAGAATAGAAATCTTATGGATATGTTGGATCGTAGTTGCTCAACAATCACTACTATGTTACATTACTGGTTTCACAATTGTTGGATAAAGTTTACTTATTGCTTTGGTATGTGTCTTCAAATAGTAATGCAATCCTGTAGTGATCTTCCATTTCAGTGATCCTATTTGGGTTATATGTGCTACATCTTATAGTCTAAGGAGCTATTATCTTCAGATTATCCAGCTTACAACATTTTCTTAGTGCTGTTTCTATCAATAATATAACTTTCTAAAACAGAAACAACTCTCTAAGCAAATATAAGATATTTTAGCTATGTTAAGCACCAATTCGAAGTTGAATTCTGACTCATTGCATTATTTAGAGTTATTTTCTTTCGGCTACAGACAAATTAATTAATGCATGTTGTGCTGTTATAAGAAAAAGTAACGAAAAACAGAACCTCCACGCAAGCTCCATCAACCAAGCAGTAAATTGGCACGGATGAGATCATCACTAAATTTACACTTGTAGTTTGTGTTTTATGTTTTGTTAGGATGTTAAACTATCTTGAATGCTCTCTTGTTCTTTATTCTGATGTTACCTGAATCTAATGATCTAGTTTTGGAATCTGTAATGTTGACAGAACATGTTCTTTCCTCCTTTCATTCAATGCTTGTCACTGAGCGTTTTCTTTCTTTTGATCGACTATACTGTGTAGAAACTATGTAATGTTGAAATGTTGAGGTTTCTTTCTTTTATTTCAGAGTCTTCGTGTTGACGTTTGTCTTAGATAACTATCTTCTTTGGTTTGTGTTTCTTGATTCACTTTAAGTGTTATGATCCTCTTGTTTAATATTCATTAGATTACCCTTTTCCTGTGAGATGATAGTCTTGCCAGGTTGACCTTGTTAAGGATGGTGGACATGCATATTTCATTAGATTTCTTGACAGCGTTGAGGCTTATCCAGAGCAAAGGGCAATGGCTGCATATGTCTTGGCAGTAACTGCTGATGGTCACAGACGGGGTCAGGAGGCGTGTATTGAAGTGGGGCTTATTAATGTCTGCTTGAAGCATCTTCAGGGATCAACCTATAATGATGTCCAAACTGAACCATTGTATCTTCAATGGCTGTGCCTTTGTCTGGGAAAGCTCTGGGAGGATTTCGCAGAGGCACAAGTACTAGGCTTGCAGGCAGATGCACCAGCAATATTTGCGCCTCTACTTACTCAATCGCAGCCTGAGGTTTGTTTAATCATATGTCAGTTTGGTGTATTATTAGTATGGTTCTCCATTATTGTTCAGACTTCGATTAAAAGAGCAATTTATTTCAGGTGCGAGCTGCATCTATATTTGCACTAGGTACTTTACTTGATGTTGGGTTTGATACATCTATGGATGACATTGGAGAGGATGAAGACTACGGCAATGAGGAAAAAACTGGGGCAGAAGTCATAATGAAGAGCCTTTTAAGTGTTGTTTCGGATGCGAGCCCTTTGGTACGAGCTGAGGTTGCTGTTGGTATGTTTTTACTGAATTATTCCCACCCCGAGGAGACATTTCTTTGTGATGCACTTACTGTTGTTATTAACTTACTTTCTGATTTGTCCCATATTTATTCTTTCTTTTTGTTAGAGGAGAATATTGCAGGTTTAATTATTGTAGAAATTTGATGATAACTCTAAAGCAGCGTGCTACTACATTTCTTGTATGATGAGGACACCTCCTGAACTAAATCTGTCCAGACTATGAATTTTGTTTATCTTTACTTTGAAGAGGCAGATTAATGCTGAATAATACCAGTATTTAATAGCATACCGGTTGGTCAAAGACTTTAAAGTTGCTTTAAGGCAGGAGAAAGGGAAATAAAAAAATAAGTTGCACCCAAGGCCTCAGGTTCATACTCCCGCGGAGGTGAAAAAACACTAGATGATTTTTTTTCATCTGCCTAAGCTTGATGGGAAGAATTACCCGTACTTGTGCTGTTGAGAGGTAACCGGTGGAATCGCCGAGGTGCACACAAGCTGGTGCATAAATAAGTGTAGAATGATGAAACTTTTCTCTGTGCATGCTCTTATTTTCAAAAAGAATTAAATATAAGTTAGCTGCAATTGTTTCAATACATAAATGCATGAGATATAGCATGCCAAATGATATCTACTCCCTTAATAGCATGTCTAATTCTCTGATTTCTCCTCATTCTTCTCTTTTTCATCTTGTGCCTGATCTACTTTTGTGGACAGAATGTATGACCTAGTTTGTTCATGTTGCTTCATTCTTGTAGCCTTGGCTCGTTTTGCCTTTGGGCATAAGGTGCACCTGAAGTCGCTTGCAGCTGCATATTTGAAGAGTCAATCTAATTCCATGCCGACTTCCTTGCCTTCTTCTACGGTCCAGAGTTCAGGTAGTGGCTATACGACGCCAACTTGTTATGTTCCACATGGAAGTGTAGTTCCATCTCCTAATGCTCCTTTATTGAGAGTGGTAGGTGACAGTCCGTCTATCTCTCACGATGGTAGGGTCTCGACTAGCAGCCATGTTGCAACACCGGGCTTCATGCATGGATCTCCTTTGCCTGATGGTTCTTCTCATCATTCTGATTCTGGAAGACTGGGTGATGCTGCAAGCGATGGTGTTGTTAATCATATAAGACCCAGACCACTTGAAAATTCACTCTATACTAAGTCTGTGCAGGCCATGTTTGCCCTGGCAAAGGATCCATCACCTCGCGTTGCAGGTCTTGGATGTAGACTGCTTTCAATTATTGGGATTGACCAAGTGTTCACCAAGTCAGTCGAGTCAACTGTTGAATCCACAACATCTCCTGGCCCTAGTTCTGCTGGATTGAATCGATCATCTTCTTGGTTTGACATGAGTGGAGGTATATTTAGTGCTCAAAGGAGACTAGGAGTCAGTATTACTGTTGTTTCTCTACCCCATAATCCATCAGTGTCAACCTTGATGTTCACATATTTCCCTCCATGCTCTTTTTCAAGTAATTCTGTTCCCCTTTGATACAATCTCTTACTTGAACTGTTGCAGGTAGGCGTTTACCTGTGCCTTTTAGGACTCCTCCTGTCAGTCCCCCCCAGTCCAGTTTCTTAAGGGGATTGCGAAGAGTTTATTCTTTAGACTTCAGGCATCGCCCAATGAACTCTCAAGACTCAGGGTCAGCTGATCCCCTCTTGGGTTCTGGTGGATCTTCTAGAGCTTCAGAACACAGTTCTATTCCTCAATCAACCATTTATAATTGGAGCTGTGGCCACTTCTCAAAGCCACTTCTTTCTGCAGACGATGATAATGAAGAGAACATTTCTAGGAGAGAAGAGAAGGAGAAGTTAGCTCTTGACCTCATCACCAAATCCCAGCACTGTTGTGAGTCTACTGGGCTTATGGTTCATTCCTTTTGACACTACCATCTTTCATGGGTGTGTCATCATTTATCTAAAATGTCTCTGATTGGCCAATGCTTACTTCTTTGTCTCAGCGGTGAACAGACTGCACAATCAAATTGCCACTTGGGACACAGAGTTTGAGAGTGGTACGAGAACTGCTTTGCTGCATCCCTTCTCACCAGTTGTGATTGCTGCAGATGAGAGTGAATGGATCAGGTAGAGGAATATTGGCCTGAATGAAAACATTGTTTTCATCGTTCCTTTTTCACGATCTTCTCTCGTAGTACTGCGGGAAGGGTCGGTTAGTTCAAGTTCTAGGTTAGTCGTTGGAGCTATGTGTAATCTGTCATTTCAACCAACAAATGCTGCTTTGCTGGTAAGCAATCATTCTCAAGTGGAAAGACTAGATGCAGGTCAATGTACATGTCCTGGAACTATGCCTGCTTTCTTAATAATCGCCATATCTTCTTAGAGCTTCAAGACGTAGATGCTACTTATATTGAAGTCTTTGTTTGACCTCACTCTTGTATGGTGTTGGATCAGGTGTTCTTGCTTATTTTTGCTTTTGTTTCTTAGTCTTCTCACCCCTTATGTTGCATCACCTCAGAACAACTTCTTGACTCTGTGGCCATTAGGTTTGAGTTATTGAGTTTCTTTTACATGGTCAACTTCTTGGCCATTAGATCTGATATATTGAGCTTCTTTTTCATGATAAAGGAACTAA
This sequence comes from Solanum pennellii, assembly GCF_001406875.1. Lineage (NCBI taxonomy): Eukaryota > Viridiplantae > Streptophyta > Magnoliopsida > Solanales > Solanaceae > Solanum > Solanum pennellii. The sequence goes on along the minus strand of NC_028646.1, from coordinate 75,828,648 downwards.
TGATACAACAATACCTAGTATGTTCCCACGAGTGAGGTCCAGAGAGGGTGGGGGTGTATGCAGACCTCCCCTACCTTTATATGGTAGAGAGTTGTTTTCAATAGACCCTTGACTTAAGAAAAACATTTTTCAGAAAAAATCTGAAATAAACATAAGAGTAAAAAGCTATGATGAAAATATTGAAGGAACGGAAGTACCAATAGTAAAAGTATTGAAGATAACCAAATAAAGGAAATAATAGTAGTGATATAACTGAAGCATAAGATAATGCTAGCATAATAGTAATAGTATGACAAGGGAACAAATAGATGCACCAAGACTAGAACCTTCCATGACCACTATGAAGAGAGAAAATGCTCTACAACCTACTTGCCGTTTGCCCTAATCTTTGACCTCCATGCCCTCTATCTAGGATCATTTCCTCGGTAAACTAGAGATAGTCATATCTTGTCTGATCATGTTTCCCCAATTCTTTCTCAGTTTACCTCTATCTCTCTTCAAACCTATCACTACCAACCTCCGCACCTTGTCTACACACGAAGGCTACTTCAGCCTTGCCTCGCATATGTTCGTTCCTAATCCTGTCTCTTCTAGTATGCCCGCACATCCATCTAAGCATCCTCATTTCCTCTAACTTCATATTCTGAAAATGGAAGTTCTTGACTGGCCATACTGCATCTTGTACAACATAGTCGGTCTAACAATCACTCTATAAAACTACCTTTAAGTCTCGATGACATATTCACTTAGGACACAAGATGTGCGCCTTTATTTCATCCGCCCCACTCCAATACGATGTGCAACATCCTTGTCGTTCTACCCATTCCCTTGGATTGTAGACCCGTAAAGGAACAGATGATATTCTATTAAATTTATGTTTCTTAGAATCCTTGTGATTATTCTAGAACAAATGAATATAGTAGGTAACTTAATTTATTTCTATTATAATTAGGTATTGGTTTGTACTGATTTTCTTTTCTTTTTAGGACATGTAAACAGAAGTATTCAAACCCCAATAGCTTGATGAAATAATCGTGCTGAGTTCCTCTTATTTTTTCTTCAACTTCACTAGGTATTAAAGCCTAGTTACGACCAGCAACATATAGAAATAAGATTTTCAGACAACCTCTTACGGTTGTCCGAAGCAGTGTTATCAAAGGCGAAAAGCTCTAAGGTCTAGGAGGCTTTAAGCGCAAAGCGCAAATAAAGCGTGGGCTTTAACGAAAAAAGGCGCAAAGGGAGAAAAGAATAAAATATATATGTTTAGTCCAAGACTAATAACTATAAACATGAATGACAAATATATGACCAACGAAATTGAAAAAAAATTATGATAGAGTGAAATATCAATTATTTAGCTTCAAATTCTTCATAAGAGGCTCAGTGGCAAGGAAATACCTGCCTTAGAACCTTGACGACAACACTAAAGCGCACATAAAGCGAGGTGAAGCGCTCAACACATTTTGAGCCTCGCTTTAGGGCTAAGCGCTCTTAAAGCGCGCCTTTGATAACACTGGTCCAAAGATAATTTTGTTTTCGTAGATGTTGTGATCAAACCGTTACCCGCTATGAGAACTGGAACACTAACATGAACAATCCTCAACCAGCTCCGCTACTGTCTGCCGCTTCATGCGCCGACCAGAGCATCCCAGATTCTAACAGGATCTGTTCACGCGCTGGCCAACTGGAGTTTAGAGATTGATTGCCATTTTTTCAGATAGAAGGTACTCTTAAGAGACAGTCACAATGTTCATGCGGTCAAATGATCAATTTGCAGACATATAATTTATATTCACTAGCTTGATGGGGAGTCGTAGAATCCTTGTGAATATTTTAGCACTCCCCCTTAAGTGGTGAATACAAATTATGTGTCAAGCTTGTTGCATATATAACTTGTTCTAGGCTAGGGACTTGGTGAACACGTTTGTGAGCTTGGTACATATAATTTTCTTGCACCAACTTGAGGAGGAGTGGTAACATCATTGTGAATATTACTATTACTAGGAATATAGAAGCGGGAGCAGGAGTAGCTTAGGGTCGTCCTGCTTAGGAGAACATTATCAGAATTTCAAAGTCTAATCAAGATATTGTACTTATAGCTTTATAACTTGTACATACTTGATGTGTTTGCTGAAAGTGTAGGTCCCACCTCAAATTGCCATGCCACATGCTGAATTTGGTAGCTTTTTGAACTATCAATTCGGTAAAAATGTGGGCCTGCTGAAAACTTTTGTTTCTCTCTCTGAGTAGCCTACTTGTGCTTTTGTGTGCAACTGTAGTTACATAGATCTCCAGACAAGGGAGTTACCTCTACAGTAATGTGTGTGATCCTGATAGTTTTAATCAAACAGTAGTTGACTCCGTCACCTATCTATTATATCAGCAAAATAGGTAGCGTATTAAGTAATCTGTGATGAGAACTTGTTGACAGTTGCACCCATGGATGTGGCCTAGTGTTCAATGAAGTGGGTTGAGAATCAAGAGGTCTCACGTTCAAATCCCAGTAGAGACAAAACTACTTGGTGATTTCTTCTCATCTGAGCCTTGCTGAACATAATTACCTGGTACTTGTTGCTAGGGGGAGGTGTAGGTATCCGGTGGAATTAGTTGAAATGCGTGAAAGCTAGCCTCGCACACCACGAAAAAAGAAAAAGTTTGTTGATAGTTAAGGGAAATGGTTAAAGAAAAACATAACAACCAAGATAACTTAAATGCATTCTTACATGAACTGGACTATTATTTGGAATAATTCCTCTTTTGGGTGGCTTAAGAAAGCAAACCAACACTTCAATTTTTTCCTATATTCTAAAGGAAAAAAAAATCTTTATAATAATTACTCAGCAGTCAGTTTTATCATCAGTTAAAATCTTTTTATATTAGGAAGGCCATTTCCTTCTATCCACATTTGTAAATGGTCACAGGTGACCATTTCGCCTCAACGAAATTTCAAGGCAATAACTTAAAGTAAAAGAATTTGAACTATATATTGCCCGTGAACCAAATCATTGGTCAATAATATTTAGCTTATTGTCTGACCGAAACAACAAATATTTTTTATAGTATGATAAATATTTTAAATACCTATTTTGTTTTCTACTAGCGAAATATTCTTTTGGGTATGGATCTTTCGAAACTCTTAAAGAAGAAATTAGTAACAACTACTTAATAAAAAATTTAGCAACTAACTAATAGTTAACCTTCCAATTATATATTTAATACCTTCAAAGTATACAGCCACATGTTGTATAAAGGTATACAATAGTGTGATGCAACTACTCTTGTTGTTAACTATATATCACTATAGTATACAATATATGAATTATATATCTCTAAGATGTACAATGTACATAACTACTGCAATGCAACATTTTAAATAAATGGATTCTATAAATGATTGTAAAAGGGTTAATATTTTATGATGGTGGATAATCATGAAAAAATTCCTTAAAACTTTTTAGTAGTCACCGTGTTGGCCATGTGCTTAGCGCGGGCTTTAGCTTACCTAGTTCTAGTATATATGTAAATATAGTAGGTCACTTAATTTACTCATATTGTAATCGGATATTGATCTCCTCTTTAAGACCTGTAACCATAGTTATTTATACCCCAATCATTTGAGGGTATAATCAAGCCGAGTTCCTCTCATTTTCTCTTCCGCTTCACAATTTCTTTGTGCAGTTGCAGAAATTCATGCTGCTTGTACCTTTGTGTATTACAGGGTCTGGAATTACAAGGAGGCTACCCTTCTTAACAGCTTCGACAACCATGGTTACCCTGATAAAGGAATTTCAAAGATTTGCCTCGTGAATGAGCTTGATGAGAGTTTGCTCCTTGTTGCTTCAAGTAAAAATTTGCTTCTATGGATTTTTTTATGAGAACTGACGGTGCACAATCATTGATGCATAATTTTTAACAAAGTTCATTTATAAAAGGCGATGGCAACATACGGATTTGGAAAGAGTATACTGCAAGAGGTCAACAGAAACTAGTTTCTGCATTCTCTTCACTTCAAGGTCTCAGACCAGGTTCTCACAGTGTGAATGCTGTTGTGGATTGGCAGCAGCAATCTGGATACCTGGTACATATTGTGCAACACATTTAATAGTAAGAATTTAGTCAATGAATGCAAAGCAGTGTGATATTTCCATTTTAGTTTATACAACTTACTGTTTTCCTAAGTGCATGCAACAAAAGTAATCATCGTTATTTGTGTTAAATTAAATGTCATTTTACTAATATTCCTCCTAGGTGGTGTCAAAAACTATTTACAGAAGGTGAGAGTGGTTTAAGCCATGATGTCGATTACAAGTGATCTCATTGCATGAGTTTACTTAAGTAGAGATTTCACTCATTTGCTTTTATGTCGATTTGACTTTTTAAAATTCCTCATCAGTTTGCATCTGGTAATATTTCTTCTATCATGGCTTGGGATCTTGACAAAGAGCAGCTTGTAAATACTTCTCCAATATACTCGGATTGCAGCATCTCAGCAATAGTGAGTTTTTTGACATTGCTCTGAGAGTTAATAGCAAATTTTAGTAGTTCATTTACTAGCAAACTGTTTAGCATTGTTCAAGTATTTGTTTCTATTATGTGCTCTAAATTTTGTGAAATGAATAAAGACGATTTTAAACTTCGAGTCAATTTTGTAAAAGAACCACAACATATTGATGAATGAAATGGTCTTTGAAGTAAGCATTTCTCGTACCACTTGAACTAACTGACCCTTCCCGCAGTACTACGAGAGAAGATCGTGAAAAAGGAACGATGAAAACAATGTCTTCATTCAGGCCAATATTCCTCTACCTGATCCATTCACTCTCAAACTTTGTGTCCCAAGTGGCAATTTGATTATGCAGTCTGTTCACCTCTGAGACAAAGAAGTAAGCATTGGCCAATCAGAGACATTTTAGATAAATACACACACACACACACAAGCACATTGTATTTGTGTGCGTGTATATGTATTCCTGATATGTTCTTCAAAAGTTGTCAGCGCCACTTACTGTGCCATGGTTTAGACCGGCGAAATATATAGTAGTAAACTAGTAGTTTTGGGTGGATCTTCAAGCAATAGGTTGCGGTGGACCTTTCCAAAATGAAAAAAAAGAAGAAGAGATGGATGCTGGAAGCAGTGGATTTTGTGCATTAAAACAGGAATATAAATTGGTAGGTTTTATAGAGTACAAGATAAGTTGAGCTTGATGGTTTGTTATGTTTGGGGACTGGAACATGCATTGAAATGTTGATGGGTCCAAAAGGCAAAAGCACAGAAAAATTAGAGGAGCTTGTTCTAAGGTGAGGTCAAAGGGAAAATGAGTGTTTTTATTCTTTTATTAAAAATGCCTTCAAATAGATAAAACAGAATAATAGACCTAGAAATAACTAGTATCTAGGGAAGTAGAAAAATGAGGCTGTTCCTTTCATATTTTGGTGGAAATTTATCTCTTTTATTATCCTCTTTTTTCATGGGAATAACGGAAGACTTCTAAGGTTTATGCCATGTAAAAATCATGAACAATGTTAGAATCTTGTGTATAGTCTAGAATAATGTAAATACAATAGATAACTTGATTTGCTCCATGTAATTATATATTTATTTTCTTTCCTTTATTAGGGCATGTAAAATAGTAATTTAAACTCAATAGTTTGGGGGAATAATCAAGTTGTGTTCTATTTTCTCTCTTTTTTCACGCATGGTATCAAAGCGAGGAGACTAGGAGTCAGTATTACTGTTGTTTCTCTACCCCATAATCCATTAGTGTTAACCTTGATGTTCACGTATTTCCCTCCATACTCTTTTTCAAGTAATTCTGTTCCCCTTTGATACAATCTCTTACTTGAACTGTTGCAGGTAGGCGTTTACCTATGCCTTTTAGGACTCCTCCTATCAGTCCCCCCCAGTCCAGTTTCTTAAGGGGATTGCGAAGAGTTTATTCTTTAGACTTCAGGCATCGCCCAATGAACTCTCAAGACTCAGGGTCAGCTGATCCCCTCTTGGGTTCTGGTGGATCTTCTAGAGCTTCAGAACGCAGTTCTATTCCTCAATCAACCATTTATAATTGGAGTTGTGGCCACTTCTCAAAGCCACTTCTTTCTGCAGACGATGATAATGAAGAGAACATTTCTAGGAGAGAAGAGAAGGAGAAGTTAGCTCTTGACCTCATCACCAAATCCCAGCACTGTTGTGAGTCTACTGGGCTTATGGTTCATTCCTTTTGACACTACCATCTTTCATGGGTGTGTCATCATTTATCTAAAATGTCTCTGATTGGCCAATGCTTACTTCTTTGTCTCAGCGGTGAACAGACTGCACAATCAAATTGCCACTTGGGACACAAAGTTTGAGAGTGGTACGAGAACTGCTTTGCTGCATCCTTTCCCACCAGTTGTGATTGCTGCAGATGAGAGTGAATGGATCAGGTAGAGGAATATTGGCCTGAATGAAGACATTGTTTTCATTGTTCCTTTTTCACGATCTTCTCTCGTAGTACTGCGAGAAGGGTCGGTTAGTTCAAGTTCTAGGTTTGTCGTTGGAGCTATGTGTAATCTGTCATTTCAACCAACAAATGCTGCTTTGCTGGTAAGCAATCATTCTCAAGTGGAAAGACTAGATGCAGGTCAATGTACATGTCCTGGAACTATGCCTGCTTTCTAAATAATCGCCATATCTTCTTAGAGCTTCAAGACGTAGATGCTACTTATATTGAAGTCTTTGTTTGACCTCACTCTTGTATGGTGTTGGATCAGGTGTTCTTGCTTATTTTTGCTTTTGTTTCTTAGTCAATGAATGCAAAGCAGTGTGATATTTCCATTTTAGTTTATACAACTTACTGTTTTCCTAAGTGCATGCACCAAAAGTAATCATCGTTATTTGTGTTAAATTAAATGTCATTGACCTGCATCTAGTCTTTCCACTTGAGAATGATTGCTTACCAGCAAAGCAGCATTTGTTGGTTGAAATGACAGATTACACATAGCTCCAACGAC
>NC_028646.1:75811902-75819852 GCF_001406875.1 Solanum pennellii | reverse complement strand
AAATAAGATTTTCAGACAACCTCTTACGGTTGTCCGAAGCAGTGTTATCAAAGGCGAAAAGCTCTAAGGTCTAGGAGGCTTTAAGCGCAAAGCGCAAATAAAGCGTGGGCTTTAACGAAAAAAGGCGCAAAGGGAGAAAAGAATAAAATATATATGTTTAGTCCAAGACTAATAACTATAAACATGAATGACAAATATATGACCAACGAAATTGAAAAAAAATTATGATAGAGTGAAATATTAATTATTTAGCTTCAAATTCTTCATAAGAGGCTCAGTGGCAAGGAAATACCTGCCTTAGAACCTTGACGACAACACTAAAGCGCACATAAAGCGAGGTGAAGCGCTCAACACATTTTGAGCCTCGCTTTAGGGCTCAAGCGCTCTTAAAGCGCGCCTTTGATAACACTGGTCCAAAGATAATTTCGTTTTCGTAGATGTTGTGATCAAACCGTTACCCGCTATGAGAACTGGAACACTAACATGAACAATCCTCAACCAGCTCCGCTACTGTCTGCCGCTTCATGCGCCGACCAGAGCATCCCAGATTCTAACAGGATCTGTTCACGCGCTGGCCAACTGGAGTTTAGAGATTGATTGCCATTTTTTCAGATAAAAGGTACTCTTAAAAGACAGTCACAGGGTTCATGCGGTCAAATGATCAATTTGCAGACATATAATTTATATTCACTAGCTTGATGGGGAGTCGTAGAATCCTTGTGAATATTTTAGCACTCCCCCTTAAGTGGTGAATACAAATTATGTGTCAAGCTTGTTGCATATATAACTTGTTCTAGGCTAGGGACTTGGTGAACACGTTTGTGAGCTTGGTACATATAATTTTCTTGCACCAACTTGAGGGGGAGTGGTAACATCATTGTGAATATTACTAGGAATATAGAAGCGGGAGCGGGAGTAGCTTAGGGTCGTCCTGCTTAGGAGAACATTTTCAGAATTTCAAAGTCTAATCAAGATATTGTACTTATATATTTATAACTTGTACATGCTTGATGTGTTTGCTGAAAGTGTAGGTCCCACCTCAAATTGCCATGCCACATGCTGAATTTGGTAGCTTTTTGAACTATCAATTCGGTAAAAATGTGGGCCTGCTGAAAACTTTTGTTTCTCTCTCTGAGTAGCTTTTGTTCATCTTTGCTACTTGTGCTTTTGTGTGGAAAGACTAGATGCAGGTCAATGTACATGTCCTGGAACTATGCCTGCTTTCTAAATAATCGCCATATCTTCTTAGAGCTTCAAGACGTAGATGCTACTTATATTGAAGTCTTTGTTTGACCTCACTCTTGTATGGTGTTGGATCAGGTGTTCTTGCTTATTTTTGCTTTTGTTTCTTAGTCAATGAATGCAAAGCAGTGTGATATTTCCATTTTAGTTTATACAACTTACTGTTTTCCTAAGTGCATGCACCAAAAGTAATCATCGTTATTTGTGTTAAATTTAATGTCATTGACCTGCATCTAGTCTTTCCACTTGAGAATGATTGCTTACCAGCAAAGCAGCATTTGTTGGTTGAAATGACAGATTACACATAGCTCCAACGACTAACCTAGAACTTGAACTAACCGACCCTTCCCGCAGTACTACGAGAGAAGATCGTGAAAAAGGAACGATGAAAACAATGTCTTCATTCAGGCCAATATTCCTCTACCTGATCCATTCACTCTCATCTGCAGCAATCACAACTGGTGAGAAGGGATGCAGCGAAGCAGTTCTCGTACCACTCTCAAACTTTGTGTCCCAAGTGGCAATTTGATTATGCAGTCTGTTCACCTCTGAGACAAAGAAGTAAGCATTGGCCAATTAGAGACGTTTTAGATAAATACACACACACATTAGGCATTACGTACACATGCATACATTTTTTGGTGCATAAATTACATCCATCATTCAGTGATTTTTTGACTGTTTAATATGTGTTTGTTTAGGCTTGTTTGTTCAACCCGACCTCATCCCAAAGTGGAAAGAGTTGTTGGGGTTGGCTTTCAACCTGGACTTCAACCAGCAAAGGTGACTACTATTGCCCTGTTTATATCTGGCCTGTCAATTGTCAACTTGTCAGTTACTGGTTTCTCAGAAGACTGTATTTTGAAAAGAAAAAAAAAGAGTATATACTCACCGTCACTCTCTTTTATGTTAGTTGTTCCAATAATTATTTCTACTAACAATTTTTTCTGCAGATAAAATATTCTCCAATATTGTCAAAGCAAAATGAGAATTCATGAACTGTTTCAATTGTTTCTTCTCAGGTTGTCAGTGCATCTCAGGCTGGTGATATTCAGTTCCTCGATATGAGAAATCTCAAGGCGGCTTACCTGACCATTGATGCTCACAGGGGATCACTTACATCTCTGGCGGTACATCGTCATGCACCCCTTATAGCAAGTGGTTCATTAAAGCAACTTATCAAAGTGTTCAACCTGGAGGGTAAGCAGTTAGGCAGCATTAGGTATTTGTCCACCTTCATGGCTCAGACGATTGGATCTGTAAGATGCCTTACCTTCCATCCCTATCAAGTGCTGCTTGCTGCTGGTGCAGCAGATGCCTGTGTTTCTATCTACGCTGATGAGATTTCCCCACCAACATAACAACTTCATCGCTTTGTCACAAATTCTCAGATTGAGAAACAAGATTTTTAGGACTTGGGTGTGTTCCTTTGAGATGGTCAGTGGCGGATGGATTGTTGACATCTCTTCTGGTCCCAGTCTACATCTCTTAATACAGTGATCAGCTCACTGAGGTTGATGTTGACATCTTTGATTAGTTGCTGTCAACCTCTCCTGAAGAGCTGATCCGGCTCACGGAGGTTGCATGCTGCTTATTTATTGAGCTGCATCAGCACAGAGTGGCGGAAAGTCAAGAAAAATCAACATATTGAACGGAAGCTTTGGAGAAAAATTCCATACAAAGGTAAAAATAGATGTAAATATCTTCATTCTATGTTTCTTCTATTTTGTAAATATCATTTTATTCAATATTCCCTTTGCTTAGCTTACTTCTTTCCTTTACTTTCTCACCCATTTGAGTCAATTTGTACATATCAATTAGTTGCCTCCTACATAAGTGTGCATGAACGCTTTCTTTACTTTCTGTGTTGTCCTCACCTGTTATAATTTTTATGTTGTTAAGAGTCCTTAATGGAGATGATAGTTGGAGATTATTTTAAGCTTTGGATCAACTATTTCTGGTGGGAAGTAGCAAGTACCTGGTGTGTGCCAAGTTGGTCCCGACAACACGATCATTAAAAGAAACTATTTCTGGTCACTTTCATGTCAACAGCAATTTTCTACAGGAATCAACTTCCATACCAAAGTGTGATGATGCAATGAGTTTGAATAGGATTAGGGACGTGGCACAAATATCAAAATGCCTATATTGCAGAGGAAAACTACTCTCAGAAGAATTTGATTGATCCTGTCATCTTTACATTATCTTCGTACTTCAAAAAAAAGTATGTTCTTATTGTTGTATATTGTAAATGATAACAAGGATGAAATTTATCATATTGAGTTAATTAACTATTCACTTCATTAATAATACGCTTCTACCTTTCACTATCTTGAAGCAAGTGATTCTTTCATGGTTGTACAAGTGATTCACGCACTAAACAACAACGGAATTACTTTTTGTGTCACGTTAGAATGGGGTGTTTCTTAGACATTCCAAATGATGTTGGAGTATTCAATAGACATTGACCCAAGTTAAAGTATCATAATGAAAATTAGAAAGGGTAATTTAAAAGAAAAATTTTATTAGTTTAGGAGCTACTTACTTAGATTTTGTTTGTAATGTTATGAATCTTATCGGATTTTGGACTTGTGATGCATGTATAAGGTATTTCGGATACATGAGGTCAAAATTAGGTGTAATTTGTTTTATATGCATTTTATCCAAGTGCTTATCCAAGTGGATTCACATGTATTTGATTAATTCACTTGTCTGTCTCCTTGTATTTAGTATCTCATATATATATAGTGTGTGTGATTCACATGTATCGAGGATTTCGCTCGCATACCTCCTATCTTGCTCGTTTCTCTCCATTATTTTAGTATATTTAGTAACAAAAATATATCTAGGTGTATCTAATTTGAAAAGTCATTTGAAATTATTATTGGTTAGTAAGATAATAAATATGAAATTATTTCAAACTATAGGGATAATTAGTAAATGTGGTGGGGATATTTGTCTTGGGTAGTTTTTCCAAATTTAAACCAACTTCTAAGGGCTGTACAAATTGCTAATGAATCACTTACCAAGTGGAGTGATAATATCATATCATATATTATTATAAGCAGGAAGCTCAAAATTTAAAAGTTGAATTAATTTTTCCCCTCTAATAAATTANTATATATATATATATATATATATATTGTGTGTGTGCGTGATTTACATGTATCGAGGATTTCGCTCGCATACCTCCTATCTTGCTCGTCTCTCTCCATTATTTTAGTATATTTGTAGCAAAAGTATATCTAGGTGTGTCTAATTTGAAAAGTCATTTGAAATTATTATTGGTTAGTAAGATAATAAATATGAAATTATTTCAAACTATAGGGAAAATTAGTAAATGTGGTGGGGATATTTGTCTTGGGTAGTTTTTCCAAATTTAAACCAGCTTCTAAGGGCTGTACAATTGATAATGAATCACTTACCAAGAAGTGGAGTGATAATATCATATCATATATTATTATAAGTGGGAAGATTTTGAATTCAAAGTTGAATTACGAAAATGTTCTTCACCAGATTAAAATGATTTAACACATCAAATTATTTAAATGTGGAACTAGAGATAAAAAAAAATAACAAAACTGAAAAAAAATTAAATCTGAAACTAGAGAGTTCATGTATCTATTTCATTTGTATTATATTATAAAAAATCATGAATTTTTAGATGAAAAAGAAGATGAAACGTTATTTCTAAGTGATAAACAATGAAGAAGTTGGAAAGTCATTACTAAATGATAAATAACCATTAAGAAAATAACTTTTACTATAAATAAGAAACGGTACATGTCCTATGCATAATGTTTTAGTGAAGTGTTAAAGATTAATTTATTGTTTTAGCAAAATATAATTTTTTTTTCTTTTGCAGAATTTCAGAAGTTCTATAGTAATTAAATGTAGGTTAATTTAATTTAATACATATAATCAATACATTTGTTAAAGGAATCCTAAAGAACATCAAAGAAAATTATTTCCATTTTCCTCATGGACATATTTCAGCTCAGTAGGATTTCTATAATCTTTCTTTTTCAATTTCTTTTTCATCATTTTTCCCTTTTATTTAAAGCAATATTTACATGAAATAAAAGATGGTGAAGTATGTAGAGTTAATGAATATATATCGAAATCATAAAATCGCCAAATTCAAACTTTATGGGATGATATATGAAGATTATCATCTCCATCATCAACATTAGCAAGATTCATGAGGTATGAAAGAAAGAAGAGTGGTTTCTTTTGAAAACANGAAAACATTTTAATAATATTTATTAATTGATATATTCTTTATAGTTTCTTATGATTATATTATTAATAGATGAAAAACAATGTGTACAATTTAATATGTTATCACTACTAAAGAAGTGGTGTATAGTGTATTTGTTGGAAGTCTTAAATGATATCTTGCTTAATTATTTTCATTCAATAAATTTCTAAGATTTTGCTCCATGTCATTTTTTACTAAGGTTTAGCAGATCATTATTTTGAATTTTATTATGATTAAGAATATCGATAAATGAGAGTGTTAATGTAATTTTACTATACTAGATATATTTATTGTTCTTGAAAGAAATAAAAAATAATTGAAATTGCCACTAAAATTATTTTTAAAAACTCAAATGGAAACTTCAAAAGCTTAGATAATTGATTTCTCCGGTATACTGATTTTGTTAGTTTACTTAATTGGTTCATTATTTATAGTTTATTATAATTACTTTTTTTATAGATGAAATATAATAGTGCTATTATTTTTATTTAATTAATTTCTAAAATTTGTTCTCTATCATTTTTATCAAAGTTCAATAGATTTTTAGTTTTGAAATCAATCATTGTGGTGATGGAAAAATGAAGTTAAGAAGTTAAGCAAGCAATTTAAGATTATTTTCTATGATAGCAATTGACATTGGATAACACTTGCAATGCACGTGTTCGGGAACTAGTATAGGGAAAAACCCGTACATATAAAAGTCTAGACTTTATAAAAGAATCATCTAATATCATATAGTTGAGAAAAAAAAGTTGTAGCTTCAACTAATTATTTTACTTAGAACGAATGTCGGTAAAAGATCGAAAGAACCTTCAAATTCAAAAAATTTGACATAATAATATTTATCATTTATAAAACATATTTTTTTAAAAATATAACTATTTAAATGCATTATTATTAATATATTTATGTGTCATTAAAAACTTAAAACTGATCAATAATTGATATACAATACACACAACACTTATATCAATTAGAGATTAACAACTTGGTGAAAGAAGGTAAATTGAAAAAATCAAGAATTAAGTCCAATAAAAAAACAGGCTATTTAATAAATAGATAATAATAAATATAGAAGAAGTAATAGAAAGAAAAAATTGAAGTTTTTGCACACATTAACGAAAAAGACAAAAACAAAAAGAGGAAAAAGAGGTGAAGCCCTTAGCACAAATTAATTCGCAAATTACACAATCACGTGAAAGAAGTAAAAATTATAATTTTCCTCCGCACAAATTTATGCGCAAATTACACAATCACGTGAAAAAAGTAAAAATTATAATTTTTCTCCCTTCATTATTGTAGGTCGTGCAATAATAAAATAGACATTTTTATAATGTGTATCTCTATATATATTAGTGTAATTAAAAGAGTGTTTAATGTATAGAAAAATATATATTTTAAATAATTTAACACGATGCACACGTGCAAAGTACGTACTCTAAATTAGTAATAAATAAAGAAGAACTAATGATAAAAAAAAAAAATTTAAAGCCCTTTCTTTTATACATTATTGAAAAAGACAGAGAAAGAAGAAGAAGGAAGAGTTGAAGCTCTTTACACAGACCAAAGCGTAAACTACACAATCACGTTAAAGAATAAAATATATATATATATATATATTTCTCTCTCCATCATGTGTGTCGTGCAACAATGAAGTACACATTTTTCTTATTTTTCCTTTATAATATAATTGCAATCTTGTAGCAATGTGCAAAACATGTATTTTGAACTAGTAATAAATAAGAGAAATTTAGTTAATTAATCAAAAAAATTAATTTATTTAGTGATAATAGCTATATTTTAATAATATTAGTAAATATATTAAAAATGTCATTATTTTAAAATAAATAATTATTCTGATGTAATTAATATTTTCTCTCTCATTATTTATATTTTTTTTCTCACTCGTAGATTACACATTTTCCAATATTCATGTAATTAGATAGATATTAATTTAATTTTAATTTTTGTCACTCTTTTCTTAAAATTATCAATTTCTCTCTTTTCTTAAGATTATCAATTTCTCTCTTTTCTTAAGATTATCAATTTCTCTCTCTTACTTTCTTCCTAATTAAATATCAAGATTTTTTTCTTTTTTCTTACTTTTCTTTTCAATTTCTCTCTCTAACATTCTTCCAAATCAATTCCACAGATTTTTGATTCAGGGTGTGTTTGGTATGAAGGAAAATGTTTCCCATGGAAAATATTTTCCTAGAAAATGTTTTCCTGGAAAACAAGTAGATTTTGGACTTATTTTCTCATGTTTGGTTGGTGAGTAGAAAATATTTTCCAGAAATGATTTTTAGTTTTGATTTGTGAATGAAAAATATTTTTGAGGAACATCTTTTATTTTTACTAGAATACAAAATAATTTATGAAATTGAAAATATTTTTAAAAACAAATTTTTTTTTGGGTAGTGATGATAGGGGGTGGGGGGTAGTGGGGG
>NC_028646.1:75786933-75811616 GCF_001406875.1 Solanum pennellii | reverse complement strand
GGGTGAGGGGGCTGGTAGGGGTGAGGGGGGAGGGTGGTTAGAGATCGGGTGAAAAAATAAAATTTTGAAATTGAAAATATTTTTTTTAAATTGATATTTTTCCCAAAAAAATGTAATTTACATTGGAGGAGAGCTTTGGAAAATGTTTTCCTTAATTTTTAAAGAGAAGTTATTTTCCTTAATTTTGAGGAAAATGAGTTGATTTGGAAAACATTTTCCAAAACTTTTGCCCCAACCAAACATGAGAAAATTGGAAAACATTTTTCAGAAAATGTTTTCCTTCATACCAAACACACTCTATAACTTCGATATTGTGGTATTTGGTGTGGATATGTATATATGGTATATATTTTATTTTTTTTGTATACGACACGATATTTAATATTTAAATATAACATATCGAAATGTCGAATATTATACCCAAGTATATAGTTATATAAACAACATATGTATCATTGAAATACTAACAAATATGCAATCTAGTATTAGTATAAATTTAATGTTTGACTACTCTATTTTGATTGAAATGTATTTGAAGTATAATTGATTAATAAAAAAAGTTGTTTGTACTTTATTTCGAATATATGTTTCTGCATGTGTAATGTGTTAGTGTGATACAGTTAAAGACCTTTTTTCAATTGTCGAAATCATAATAGTCTATTTATACGAGTAGATACTAATCGAAATTGAACGAATTATGATATCAATTTACCATATTATAAAATTCTAAAATCAAATTTTAATATACCAAACCATAACAAATTAATTAGTATGATACTGATATAATATTTTGAAAATCAAATATCAAAACTTTTAAATATCGTACCATATCATGCCATGTCCACAACCCACCCCTACTAGACATCACATATCTGAAATTGTGCTGGAACAATCAGACACAAAAAAAAATTAAAATTATCGATATAAGTTATAAAAAGCAAAAATAATTGTCAAATAAGCAATGGACGTGTATCGATTAAAATCATTATAAAGAAAAAAAGTTGCAACCAATATTATTCTTCAATTAGATGACTTGGAATATCAGTTAACTCAGCAGGAACCACTCGAGTTATTTAGAAACACCCACATTTAAGCTTTTAACAACTCCTTTTGGGACTCTTGTTGCCAATAAAAACCATCCTATTTAATTTGAATTGAAAATTACTCAAATTAAAATTGAAATATACTCCATCCGCCTACTTTTTATTGTCATATTACATTTTTTAAAAGTTAATTTGACTAGTTTTTAAAATTAAAATTAAAATTTATTAATTTGATATTTTTTTAAAAAAATAAATACCTAAAATGTATATAAAAAGTACTATAAATGCAAGTTTTGACGTATCGATATGATGGAAAATATATCGTAAAATATTAGTTAAAGTTTTTATAGTTTGATTCTAAAAATAAAAATTACGACAATTAATTGTGGACAGAGAGAGTAACAACTAGTGCCTCTATTCTAATTTATATGATACTTTTTAGATTTCGACATTCAAACAAATCTATTTTCGATAGTAAATTTTTCATACATATTTTTTTGTATTTTGAATTATCAATTATTTTGATTTATGGTACGTTCTACCTAGATTATAAATACATAAATTTTATTTGAAAAAAATTACACTTAAATCGAAAGGAAAAAATAATATGAATGAGGATGTTAACATTTTGGTGTAAAAAGATCAGAACATAACATTACACTCCTTATAATTACAATTAGGAATTAAATAAATTGTTCTCTCTCCGTAATTAGAGATCTCGATTTAAGCTTAGATACGAATAAATATTTCGTAGGAATCGCTTTCTCATTTGGAGCTAACTTTGAGATGGCGACAAAATTAAGCTGTCAAATACAGCAAAGATAACAGATAATTCTAGTTGTTTGTTGTCTCTGTAAAAAAGTTCTCATTTTTTTTTCATTCTTCTTCTTCTTCTTCCACTTTCCAATTCCCAATATCTATCGATAATTCTTGATTTGGTTTATCAGTCTAATAATTTTTTAGGAAGAAAATGACTGATGTAAATGCCCATAAGGTGACTGATGTTTTGCCTGAACCAACTCCACCTCCGGCAGCCGGAAATGGAGAGACACAGGCACCGGAAATCAGCACCGGTGTCTCTGAAATCGTGAGGAGATGGAAGAGAGAAGATTTGGTGAAAAGGGGTTGTTTAATTTTGCATGGACTTGCTTTGGTTTTCTCATTGATTGCTTTCATTGTTATGGCTAGTAATACTCATGGTGATTGGAAAGATTTTGATAAATATGAAGAATATAGGTATTACCAATTTTCGTCTATGCTTCGTTTTGGTATAATAATACTTTTTCTGTTTGGATTGTTCAACTGACACGGTCGAGACGAGTGGAGTGAGGTGTATTATGTATTTGTTTGCTAATGTTTTTGTTGGAGATGTTGTTCTAGTCTTGAAAATTGAATGGAATTTTGGGATTGTGATCAAAACAGGTATGTGTTGGCTATTGCAATTCTGTCTTCATTATATACAGGATTTCAAGTTCTGAGACAAATTCAAGAACTTTCAACTGGCAAGGAATCTTTTTCACGGCAAAAATTAGCTTTAATTGGCTTCGTAGGTGATCAGGTTGGTCATTTTCCATTGACATGAACAATTGAATTCAACAAATGTGATGAATAGTAGTCAACAAGATTTGTGAAAAAGGGAAGAGCTTGATTAAAATTGCTTATAACCAAGAAATGTCAGCTGAGCTGAGGGTCTAGTAGAGACGGTCTTTTTACCTTTACTAGGTAAGGGAAGGCTGCATATGCACCACTCTTCCTAAACCCTATTTGTGCGATTACACTGGATAGGTAATGTGTATGTCTCTCTATTAACTTAAACACTAGGTTTTTGTCCGTGATAAGATTCTAACTAGTGATATGCGCTTAACTCACACATTCGCGACCATCTTGCTTCTTTTCTTTGGATCCTCTTATGTCTCTACTTCGCTTGATTCTCATGCCAGTGGACTCCATTCTCTGATTTTGTTCTTAATACTAACTTGATTTCATTTACTGATCATGAAGTTTGACACTAGTAAGTGTCTTTCATGATTGCCCTCTTTATCTCTGAAACCAAAGCCTTGAAGGCTAGTTCTTGATTAAATCGATTGTGAGACATGAAATTGATTGAATTCTTACTCTCTTTTTTTGTGGAATTGCAGGTAGTAGCATACTTCTTATTATCAGCTGCATCATCTGCTGTGCCACTGACAAATAGGATGAGAGAAAACAATGACAACATATTCACAGATTCTTCAGTAGCAGCAATTAGCATGGAGTTCCTGGCATTCTTTGCTCTGGCAGTCTCAGCTCTCATTTCTGGACATAAGCTTTCAAATAAATCCTACATTTGATCACATCTTTTAGATATTCCAAGTCTGATAATTCTTTGATCAACTTCATTCTGCCCATGTACATCTGTTACTAATTCTTTGTGTCTGTTTTGATCATGTACATATGTATCAAAAACTACAGAAACATTCATATACCTGTGGAATGAAATTCAGAGTGCAAATTTTATCTGTTTGTAAAGAAATTGTCATCAAATTGAAGGAGTGCTCTTTTAGTTTAAAGTCTCTACATGTCCAAGAACTTCTTGACAACATTATATCTGATGAAGTGAATTGATTGAACAAGAATAGCTGTTCATATCCAGAGAAGTTGTCAGCAAATGCTAATTAAGAATTGATTCTTTCGCATCACGGTGTGATGTTAAACATTAGGGAGATCAATGGCATAACTCACACAGTCAAACCTCTTTATAACAAAGTCAGTTATTCGTTTGGACTGTATAATTATCATATTTCCACCCCTACTTTAAGAAATCACATCAAGGGATTGACCAAAAGCCTATCAAGAAATCTATGATGTTTCATCTTCTTAATGGTATCAACTGGCATTCTTAAGACTGAAAGGCTCAAAGAGTTTGAGGGGGCAAAAAGTTCTTACGGTACGAGCACAGCTATTTCTGTCAAATAACTGTTTAATTGAGAGTAAATTTTGAAGTAACTTCACGTGAAATCACATTAGTGAAAAGGAATAAACATTCACAAACCCAGATATTGATTGCTAAACAATAAACATGATTTTGATCTGTTTAATCCATCTCATAACATTTTTGAAAAAATTGATTTGATGCTGGGGCAATGCTGAATGGACAGACGAACAAGTTGCAGACACTTAACAGGGAAAACAGTCGCCATAAACAATGCACCTTGCCTGATGAAGTGCTAACAGATGAAGTAAGGACTCCGGAGGCTCTGGGGCGACTATCCATTTTAGGACACTCGCATAAATGGCTCAAATTGAGGGCTCAAGTCTTCATTCTAAATTGTCCAGCTGAATTTTCCAGTATATTGGATCTACTTCAGCCTGTGGTTAACCAATAAAAGAAAGATAATTAATGACTAGACCAAGAAAAAAAAGGTGATTTTCATCATTATAACCACAAGATAATCAAAACTTAATTTTATTGTCTCATTAAATGCCAAACAAGAAAGCCACTGAAACTGCATTGATCCTCTAGATAAAGTAATAACCATGTCATGTTTTAGCTAAAATATGTAATTCTAATTGATTCACACAACAGTATATTTTGACAACCATATAAGTACCGCACATATTATCAGAGAAAAAGTAGGTAAAAATAAATATGAGAAAGATACCTGAAATGGTTTCTCTCTCCACTGAAAAACACAACCCCGGGATTCTAGATGTTGAAGGAGAGGTTGTGGTAGCAATGATTTAAATGATGTCTGCAGCTTAACTTTAGTAAGTCCGCCACAAGCCAACAGTGCAGCTCCTAGTCCACCAGGAGATAGACCCTTGAGGTGCAGGATTGTCATGTTCTGTAGACCGCTGATGCTGGCAAGAGACAACAGCCCCACATCCGTCACTGAAGTGTAGGATAAATTTATCTGTGTAATAGACAGATGGCCAACTTATATACGATGTCAATGCTCCAGTTTGTCAATGTCAATGAAAGAGAAGCTGTGGTTACCTGTTTGAGGTTTGTCAAGAAGTGAGCAAGTGGAATCATTCCAGCATCATCAATGTTGTGACAATTTTTTATGTCTAGTGTCGTAAGCTGCTTACATCCCACAGCAACAGCTGCAAGACCTAAAGATGTGACAAGAGGACAACCTCGACTTTCAAGTGTATTCAACTTTGAACACTTCGATATAGATATGAATGAGCTATCAGTAATACGATTGCAATAGGCAATATTGATCATTTCAAGGCCAATACAACCACGAGAGATTGCTAATATTCCCAAGTCGGAAATTCCAGCAGACCTGTCAAGAATAATAACCCAGTAATCAGCACACTCAATCTCTAGTACTCCGTAATTAAAAGTGAGTTTAACCAATCCATCACAAAAGAAAAGAATATAAAAAATAAAAAAACTGCACAAGATATATAGTTACACTATCTCAAATAACATCCCATGAACTGTGAAATACATACCTATATAAGTCAAGCTCCTTAAGATTTGAGCAGCACATGCCAATGTGCATAAGACCCTGATCGGTTATATTCAAACAGATCCCTAGCTTTAAGCTGGAAAGGCTGGCACACTTGGAAATGGTCTTCAAACCTGCATATGTAGGACACCGTCAGATATAAAGGTGGAACTTTCAAAATTACAACAGAAGCCTGAGACCTTTAAGGTAAAGGGATGACCTTCATCATCAATTTCGTTGTCTGTAAAGTCAAGCTCTTCAAGGTACTGGCAACGCTGTCCAATTAGAACAAAAGCTTCTCTCGGAACTAGAGTACAAGACTCCATCCTAAGAGAAGTAAGGGAGGCACAAGAATTCGTTATATGGGAAATTGATATGTAAGTGATCTTGCGGCAACAAGTAATGTCAAGCTTCCTTAAGTCTTTGTGCTTCGTTACGAGGGAGGAGAGACCTTCATCTGTCACTCCCACACATTTACTTAAGCTCAGTTCTTTAAGTGAGACACACCAATTTCCAATAGCCATCAGTCCAGAGCATGTAACTTGGCAGCCATCTAGTTTGACGCACTGCAACCTAGAAAGCTTCTGCAAGCTATCTGCGACAGCAGGTGTAACCTGAAATACCAGTAATTTGAAATCAACAATCAAATTAAAAACGCAATACTACTGAAAGATGCTCAAGTCCTTTAACCCTTACAGGAGAACCATATGATAGTACAAGTTGCCGCAGACATCCAGCACAGCTAGTAAGAGATGACAAACCCACATGACTAACATTCTGACAGCTTGACATATCAAGTTTCTGAAAAGAGCCAACATACATACACTGACATTAGTCAATAGTACCTTGCAAAGAAAAAGTCATTTGAGAGGGAAAAAAGGACCAAAAGGCATGAATACATGCAAGGCAACACTTGACTTGCACAATAATCCACTTTTTTGGGACATCTGACGATTAGGTAGGGATGCGTACAATCTGAGTTACCTAGTTCTTTAACTATCTCAGAATACTTAGAGTGGCGTTGGCACAGTAATATCCAATTATTGACTAGACTATTAGGAAAAAAATCCATATATCTGTACATCTAAAAGAAGAAGTGCTTGGAGCTAGGACAATTTGACAATTTTTAGGGCAATTTCTTCTTGATGACTGAGAAATCCATTAGGATACAACCCTTAGGACCAACCGCAGCCTTCGGAACTAGGGGGATGATGGGTTCATTCCTCCCTTCTCCACTTAATATCAGACTTAGTTCGATTGACACGGGGCTCGAACTAGTAACTTAAGTCACAAGTCCCTCAACCTTTGCCAATTGAGCTAAGCCCCGGGGACTTTTGGCAATTTCATACATCAATATTTTCTTCATTTTTTATCATTCATTTTTTTTCTCAAGGAGATGCAAATGTGAGAATCAAAGTTCTAAACAGTTTTCCAAAGTACATACCTCCAGTGACTTGCAGCCTTGCTCGAGGGACGCAAGGCTGTCATCATCAATTCCATAACAGCCTTCTAGAATCAATTCTTCAAGATATTGCAGTTTCGAGATTGATGATAAGCATTCATTAGTGATCTGTATAATAAGAAGATCAACACATTATTGTATGATCATTAAAGAAAGCCTGGACAAAAACAAAAAAAAATACAAAGAAGGAAAAAGAGATGGGATGTAATAACAAAAAACAGAAACAGATTACATATAACAACTTCATAAATACAGCCAGTCAGTGGAGACTTGGTACATCTGGAATTTAAGTTCTGAACCGAACTTGTAGGAAACTACAAACCAACAACTACTATCACGCCTTAATTTCAAGCAAGTTGGGGTCAGCTATATGAATCTTCACTGTCTATGTCCCTCCATTTAAGCTCATATCCAAGTTGTGGTAACTTCATAAGTCAGATAGGACTTCGAAATCACATGAACAAGAACTTTCCCATATCAAGTGATGAAAAAGAAGCATGTTATGACAGTCACCACGTGTGATTGAGATCTGGACATCAGAAAAATCACCAAGGTGCTAAAAAACACAAATTTTTTGCTAGGTCTCACCCTATCCTTAAGCTGAGCAGATATCAAGAAAATACAGACAGATGCTCTACAGCATAGAACCTCCAATAACTTAAAGTCAGGATGAGTATGATAAGAAAAACATTATTATTCATCTGAAGATACACTGGGATGTCGAGCAGAGGTGTTCATTAGGATTCAAAAGCTGGACTCTGCACTAATTTTCCTTTTCGACATACTCAAGGCCAGAAGCATGCCAAGTGCAAGAAATGTGCAAATTGCATAAGCAGACTCTTTTTTCAGTACTTGTATATCTCCCAACTAGATAAAGCGCAACACACAGGAATGAAATTAGTTAAGAAAATGTAAAATTTTAGCAAATGTTTAATAATCTTAAATATTTAATGTTCTGTGAAAATTTTCCGTTCAATTTCAAAAAGAATCAGCATTGAGACCGAGTTACACGTCAGCATATGACATTGGTGTCCAGGCCAGCTTGAGCATACCCACCAAGTACCTGCTACCTCCCACCGGCACACATACCGAGTAATTTTGCATACTAAAGCTTATACAGATAGGAAGATATCGTCTAGTTTTGAACCTGAGACATATCAGCACTTGTTGACCAGTGCAAACTCATGAAGTTTTCCACCCTTACGGAGGATAGAGAATGAAGAATAATCTTGTGCAAAATATCCTCACAAAGTTCTTCTCTCCCATTCTGATGTGAATTCGCTTAAGGTGTCATGTGTACCCCTTCTTCAAAAGCTTGCCAAGCTAAAGCTTGCCATTCCTTGTCTTGACCCACCCTTGACGATTCGCACTTCGTCATGGATGTCACAATTCTCATAGACTTCGTTAAGGATATCAATGAGAAATTTATACACGGCTTAGCATTTTATATATAATGATGCTTTCTTGGCCAGCTTAATCTGCACATTACCTACTAAATCATTGGTTAACACTCCCAAAGCTGCATAAATTATCATAACCAAGCTACATTTCTTCTACAACATAAAATGCATATTTTAGCATTCATGATACATCAAATTTCAAATAAAACAAGTCCATGACCAAATTGGTAACTACAAAGCTAGAGATCTCAGTCACTTGTACTGGCAGAAGCAAGGATTCATGAAAGACTATATAATCTGATAAGCCAGTATGACAATGAGAAATCAAATAGAGTACTCAAAAAGAATCACACACACACATCTGACGATTATTGATTCACAACATGAACACACACATCATTTGATCCTGAACATTATAGTAAACTGAACACCAACCCAATCGACGAGCATACTGTCTAAACATGCTCAAAAGAACTGTATTAGACAAGCAAACTAACTTACCATGAAAAACAGAAACAGAAACATAACCAACACAAAAGTACAGGGCAAAAACATAATCGAAAACAAAATTTATAAGGGAAGAAAAGCTCCATTACCGGCAAGTAAGAAAGATCCAAACTCCTAATCTCCTTACACTTGACTGCAATCAACCCCACACCAAGATCACCAACACCCAAACACCATCTCAGGCTAAGCAATCTGAGCTTCCTGCAGCCAACAGCAATACACCCAAGTCCAATATCAGTTAAAGACTTACACCTCACCAACCACAACTTCTCCAAGTTCTTTGCCTGAGCTAATGCAGCAGCACTCACATCCTTCAACTCAGTAGCATTTGACAAATCAATCTCAACCAAATTCCCACAATTCATCACCAAATTCGACAACCCCACATGGGTAAAAGACTTAGACCTAGAAAGATTGATTGACCTCAACATTTCCTTACAGAAATTAGCTATAACTGTTAGTGAACCGTCTGTAATTCTAGGACAAAGGGAAAGATCCAGATGGGTAACTTGTGGGTATCTGCTAAGAACCTTTGTCAAGTGTTCTGACCTAAAGGGTTTCAATATTTTCCTATGATGAGACTCAATAGCATAAAAAGATTTGCAAACAAGAGAAAATGATTTCTTGTCAAATGGGTTGTCATTAAGACAATCAAGAACTGAAAAGACAATTTCTTCAGAAAGTAGATCAAAGGGGTTGAAAAGGGTTTCTGAAATTGGCTTTTGCTTCTTCATTGTTCCCAAGATTGAACTTTTAGGGATCATTTTGGACAAAGATTGTAGCTTTATGGTTAAATTGCAGCTTAGATTTGGTTATTCTTAGTAATGGTGGGATTTTTTAAGGGAAAATTTGCTGGTGGAGAAGTAATTAGTAGTCCTTTTGTGAATTTTGATCACATATAGAAGATGGAAAATTGAGAAGGAACCGTTTAACAGAAAAACACTGGCCTAGTTGAGAATAAACCAAGTAAGGAGGAAGAAGAAGAAGAAGAAGAAGAAAGAAAGGAAGTTTCAATTACCTTATTGTCCTTGTTGGTTTTTTCCATTTTCTAGAAAGACCATAGGCACCCAAAAAAGTTTTGCTTGAAAGACCAAAATACCCTCTTAGTTTGGAGGATGGATAATTTCATGGATGATAATTAAAACCAATCTTGGTGATAATATCTTATTTCTCACTTGCGTTGTGTTGTTGTTGGTTTATATTAAAATATAATATAATGTCATAGAATTATTTTTATTGATTTTTAGCTTTCAATTTTTGTTACTATATGTTGTTTCTTGTATAATTATCGTATTATTTTGATGTAGTTTTTATTCTGTTATTATCGTTTACTTTCAATATTATTTATTCTTTTTTTGTATTTTCCCTGCTCCTTTTTTAAATTACTTTGGACTATTTTTTCTTCAGGTGAGACGGTATTTAAAGTAACATTTCTATTCTGAGATAGGTCATAGAAATATAACTCTCTACCTTTCTCAAAATCCACTTTTTGTGGGACATTACTCGGTATATTAGTATTGTAATTATAAATCATAAGGAAAAATTCAAATTAAAAGAAAGAAAAAAATTTAGATATGTATATATATATTTAAACAAAGAGAAAGTACTTGTATTTTGAATCAATTAAATATGAGAGCTAATAATGTCCTTAATAAAACACATTCCATCGTTGTTACAACAATATTTTTTATATGTTTTGGTTTTTTACTCTAGTTTGCTAAAAAAAAAAAAGAAGAAGAAAATGGAAAGTATATTAAATAAATAAATAAATAAATAAAAAGGGTATAAAGGTCAAATAATTTGGAAGTGAATGCCGTACGGGAAAGGACAGAAAAAAGGATGGGAGCATTGACGAAGGCATTTTAGGTAGAGTCATATTATTGGGTCCCACAAATAATAATATTTCATTCGGTGGAGAAAATATGTGAGGAAGGACATATTCAAGTGCAAACGGACGGTACGATCCTTTTACAATTATTTTTCAACTTTTCTATAATGTCCCCACTAAAATAAAAACCTTTCATCCTCACCTAGAGCTTATCACATTTTCTCCGCGCTCGATATTTGAAGTCTGTATT
This sequence comes from Solanum pennellii, assembly GCF_001406875.1. Taxonomy (NCBI): domain Eukaryota; kingdom Viridiplantae; phylum Streptophyta; class Magnoliopsida; order Solanales; family Solanaceae; genus Solanum; species Solanum pennellii. Next base: position 75,800,687 of record NC_028646.1, on the reverse strand, counting down.
ATAATCTCAATTAAATTCAAATCAATTATAACACTCATTCAAAAATATCGTATTTCATTTTCAAAAAGAAAATATTTTTGTTTAAAAATCAAAATAGATAAACGTTCAAGACATAATTGATTAAATTTTTTAAAAAAATTTCACATATAAATATTTTTTTTCAATAGCTTAATTTTTTTAAAATGTCATAGCAACACATTTTCTATCTCCTATCAACAAAGTAACTATTTTCTTTTCAAATAAAAATTCTAGTCAAAGAGAGAATGTATGCCACTCTTATCATTTATTCCCATTTAGTTGATTGATATACTCTCTCATGTTTTAAATTATCAATAGTCTTTTTCAAAAATTATTATCTTAAATGCTTAAAATAAAATAAATTAATCTCTTTTTTCATTTTGTTCGTGATATAAATTTTATTGACATCATTTTCTGAAGTTGTTAATTTAATTTAATTTCTATATGTCTATTTGAACTTTCTACTCATTTTAGCTGAATTGTTGGCATGATAATATAATGGCAAGATATGACTTTGACAATTGCATACTTTTAATGGAGATAGCACATACCTCGAGTAAATATTTAATGAAGAAAGATTATAGCTTAAATACAAATAAGATTAAAATATTTAAAAAATACTCCGAAGCAATATTTCTTAGAATATTTTTTTCTTATAACAAAATTATTTCTTAAAAGCTAGTAAAACAAATAATAATAATAAATGATTTAAGACAAAAAGATACTAAAATAATTTGAGTGTTTTGCATATATTTTAATTCATTTCATAAATAAATATTTCGCGTAAAACAACATAATTCATCGATATCCTATTTAGCAACGAATTATGTTACCTACAAGCGAAAATAGCAATAGATTACAAATTTCATACACATAATTATACAAATTATTGATCCAATAAATCAACAATAATAGTAATCACCCATTTTTTAGTAAAATCATTCCACGTGATAAAGATATTCTCTATTTTCACAAATTTAATCTTTTCTTCTTTTGTGTAAGATAAACTTATTGATCATATTTTAAAAAAATAAAATCACATTTTAAAATTTTAAATATTTAGTATCTGAAATCACAATTTAAAATAAAAAATTTAAAATTTTATTTTTGAAATCAAAATTTCAAATCGCATGATCAAAAGTCTACTGAATATTTAAATATAATAATATTTTCTTAAAAGTGGGACAATAAAAAAGAAATACTTAGCACTCGAGATAAAATGATGATATTTTGGTGTTGACCCAAACAGAAAAAAAAAAAAGAAAAAGAAAAGGTACTAGTAGTATTCTCAACTAATTTATTGTCATGAACTAATAGCCGTACTTATGTGTTGGGTTGTCAACAAATTAGGTACCTAACTTCCCCTGATAAGAGAGAGCCTCAATATTCTTTGATAGATGGAGAAAAGTTTGGGTCCCATGCCACATGGTACTAGGTGAGGACTAAGGGAGGTTCTTTCTCAACCCAATCATCCAATTCATATTTTATTTTATTCGAAGTCTGATATTTATATTAGAGTTTAATTAATTTAAATTTATAATATTTAAGATTGTATTTTAAAAAAATAGTTTTTATAAAAGAAATTATACTCAATTCTTAAACTCGAAAACTTCAATAAAAAAAGAATCTCATCTAATACTGCTCGACATCTTTCGATAGTCATCCAACTATTATCATCTAATAATGATCTCTTCTTTTTTTTAAGTGGATTCTCAAATATATTTGTGTCATAAAGTAATAACAAAATATTAAGATATAACTAAAGAAATTGAGGATTCCTCTTTCAATTGTTGTATAAATAAATTTAATTGATTTCCTGTTTACACCAGAAAAAATAGTTGCTGTGAGGTCTGCTTTTTAGGAAGTAGCTGTGATTAATGTACAGATAAATTTGAATTGCTTTTTATATAGTTTATTGAAGAAGAAAAATATTGCAATATTAAAGTAGGAGTAAGGTTTTTTATAACTTGTTTGCAAGTTGTCTATTTAATTACTTGCAACACTTGATTTCTGACATTACAAATGAAATTGGAGTGATTTCCTAATTATAGAAGAAAAAAGGTGTGGGTTTTTTATAAAGTAATTGCAAAACTTTTTAAAAATTGTTTGTAAGTTGTCTGCTTAAGCTACTTACAAATTATTTTTTGAGCTATTTGTAATTTATCTACGTGATTCAAATTTCTAAGCTAAGGAAGCTATTAGAAGGCTTTTCAAGAATCTGATTGCAATCTATTTGTTTGAACTACTTGCAATATTTACTTGAAATACTTACAAACTGTTTACTTAATTTCAAACTTCTTCGATAAAATATTAAATAACATTTATAATATGGTATATTTATTACTATTTGAAGAATTTTTGCAGCCATTATATTTCATTTTAATTCTTTGATTTTCTATAGTACTCTGCGTTCCAATTAATATAGCACGTTTTGTTTAGTAAAAATCAATTTAACTAAAATCACGTTATGTTTAGTGAAAATCAATTTAACTAAAATTTTAAGTTGAATTGAATTAAATTGAGATGAATATATTTGAAGGGATAAGAGCATATAATAGTTAATTAGGGTATATACCTTACCTCTACCCCACCCCCCACATGCAATACGAGAAATGATAAGACTAATAAATAGTCCACCGAATAAGCAAATAATAGTACATAACACAGTCAGGTTATATCTCATACACCTCATATAAATATGATATGTCATAATTTTTTTTTATATTTTCTTTATAAGTATTAGTTGCTAATTATTGAGAATATTATTAATAAAAGTTTGATCTTTTTAGAAGTTTAAATTTTTAGATGAGATTATCACACACTTCAATATAGTATTAAAGTAAGACTATCCTAATTTCTTTATATTCACCAATGTTGGCCCCTGTATTATATTGTCCACACTCTAGTTAACGAGCAGGATCGGCTCAAGCGTATTAGTAGCCTAAAGCAAAAATCAAACGGGGCCTTAAACTTAAATTGTTAATAACTTTTATATAATTTATTGAGAAAATAGACAAATACCTTTCTAACCTATTACCGAATTCTCGACTACACACTTATACTTTGCGGGAGTTCTATCACCTCCCTAAACTATTTTAAAACAGAATAATTACACCCTTAGAAGCTGACATGGCATAGAGAGTGTTCTCACTCTCTTGGAGGCATGTGGAAGTCAGCAGATTAATAAATAATATTATAATAATATTTTTAAATTTAACTTTTTATTAGATATTTTTTTTTTTACTTTTCTCTTTAAGTTTTCTGTTTCTTTTTCTTTTTCCTCCTCTCTTTCTCATTACTCAAGATTCACTCCACCACCATTTCCTCCACCTTGAACCACTATCATTGCACTAACCACATTTTTTGTCCATCTTCTAATATTTTTTTAAGAATTTGCTTTACTAGTTTCTACAAACTAACGCTGCAAATCATCAAAAACAAAATCAGAAGAAAAAAAAAGAATTATTAAACACTTTCCTCATAAAAATTCATTCTATTATTAGATTTTTTTAAATTATTGGATAAATCAAGTCAATTAAAACAATTATGACTACATAATAAATTTTTCGATCATGAACTTCATAAACCAACCAAACATGAGTTTCGGGTATATAATTTGGGTCATCATCCAACTTTTTTTCATTTTTTCAAACTCAAGTTATTTCATATATCAACACCATTAATCTACTTTCTAACCGATTTTGGGTTAGTAACATACTGAACCATCAGATCTTATATTCAATCTCTATTGTTGTTTGGTGAACACCCAAGAATTTAAACATCGCAAAATTGTAAATAAATATTACAAATTTGGTATCATGGAGACAAAGAAATAACATAATAAAATTTAAAAAAAAAAGAAAAGAAAAGAGATGAATAATCAAGCTTGTCAAGGTGCCTGAATGATGCTATGAAATGATGAAAAAATGATAATAAAAATAACTTTGATTCTTTTTCGTGGGTGAGTGATTTGGAATTAGAAGGGAATGAAAAACAAAAAAAAAAAAAAGAAGAAGAAGAAGAAGAAGGAGGAGGAACAAAAAAGTATAAATTTTTTGTAATTAATGAAAAAAGTGATAAAAAGAAAAAAAATATAAATAATAATAAATAACAGGTAACGCGAGTGTGCATCACTACATATTGAGAATGTGGATGTCTAGTTTCAGGGTGGTATATATTTTGTTTTTAAAAAACTCGAGGAGGTAATAGGACTCACGCAAAGTATAAGTGTGTAGTCGAGAATCCGGTAATAGGTTAGGGAGGTATTTGTCTATTTTCTCTAATTTATTTCTTCTAGTTTTCACCTCATAATATAAGCATTTTTATTTTAAATTATTTTTCATAAGATATAGCACTCAAAATATGTCAATTTTCTTCTAATAATTCCTTCATTTTTCATGAAATGTTTACTTTTTCTATAAGTAGTATTCAATATTTGTTAAAAAATAATAACTTATAACCTATTATTATAAAAAATGAGGCAAATTTAGGGCATATGTCTTTTTTTTAACAGTGTCAAGCCACCCCTGTTAACGAGTTTGGACATGCGGGGTGTGTTAAGAAATCCAACATCAGAAAAGGGATGGACAATTGATCCCTTATATGGACTTGAACAATCCTCACTCTACGAGCTAGCTTTTGAGATTGAATTAGGTCCAGATATCGTATATAACAGGCAGAATAAGAAGACATATAAAAGAAGAGTTTTTTTTTTTTTGTAATGGTGTTGATATATTTTAGATCATACACTTCAATATTAATAAGAAGAGTTTTTTTTTCTTTTGACTAATTTGACTTGATATTTATTATTAATCTCTATTAAATAAATATTTACTCTATTTATGTTCTATCAATAAAAGTAATACTGAGGGATATAAATTAGAAAAAAAATTAAACATTATCTTTTAATTTTTTAAAAATACCAAGTATTAATCATATTTTTAGTAACTAAAATGACTAAAATAAATAGATCTCCATTAAAGGAATTAAATTAATATAATTTACGAAGATGGTTTCTTTGCATAAATATTCATCGTATGATACCTATAATATACTATATAAAGCCTAAAAAGAGATTTTCTCTAACATTGAATTACAAATAGTACTATACTATCTTACGGACGTTTGTAATTAAATACTTTTTCCCTCAAAATAGTTATCACGTTATCACGTTTCATTTTTCAAAACTCAAATAAAGAAAAATGTGATATTATTCTAATGGAATATATTTATGCATAACCAAACGCAACGACTAACGAGCTCTCTAGCTTATACATTGACCATGTAATTAAGATTATCATCTTATAGTTACGTACGTTGGTCCATGTTGACATTAATTAATTCATAATAAAACTGAAACAGTTTTTAAAATATTTTTTTGAGAAGGATTTGTAGTCAAGGCTGGAAAGATTATTATAAACACGTATTTAAGAGGAATAATAAACTCAAAAGAAAAAAAATGATGATTTAATTTCCGTACGTTATGATTTAATTGTATTGACTTTTTGTGTCATAACTCATAACTCATTAAGCAAGAGAATTCATTAGGCCATAGTCCATGCATGAATGTTCAAAAGGGAGCGACTCGCTAAAAAATCACTATTTTTTCATTGAAATTAAAAGTGATGATTTTCGCAAATTTTTATATAAAAAAAGAAAAATATAATAACATCACTTAAAAATAAGTAGGTAAAAATTTCATATGACTATTGCCATGACATTTTTAGATCTTTAAGAAAAAGGTGAATATATTTCTGATCCCAATCGATAGAAACACATCATATTAATATAATTTATGATACGTCTTTTAATTTTTTTTCGAAAAATAAATGAGAAGATAGCTAGGATACCTTGCAAAATAAATAAAATCCAAATGGGAGAGTGGAGTCAAAATTGGCAGGCAAAGGACCTTATTGGTTAAATGGTTTAAATGTGGTTTATGATCATTAATTATCTTGACGTCACATGATATATCTAAAGTTTCTGAAAAAAATATTAATTAAAGTTTCTTAAACACATTAAATATTTGACACGAGGGAACAAATTAGGAAAAGACCTGTATCAGATAGCTTCTAAATTTTTGTTCATTACTACTCCTTGTTAGTTGTTACCTTTAATTACAAGATTAAGATGTATTATTCTTAATCCTGAAATCTAGGGATAATGTTTAACAAGAAAATTAAATTAGTTTTGCTTGGGGCAGTTGGTAACTGGGGTCTCATCTTTCCTCAAATTCATTAAACTTTTAAAATTATACGTTAAACTCTGCTATAGGTTAACGTTTTTGGCTTTTTTTGCATCACATATATATCATAGATCCATATAAAAAATATTGAGTTTGGATGAATCTGGTACCTAAGGGTTGTGTCCGGCGTAGGCCCTGTTATTGTGTTAAAGAGTATATAACTCATCTTTTCTATACAAAAGGTTGACTTTAAAATAGGAAAATTACGCGAAAATGACAAACATTTAGAGTATATTATGTAATATAGATATAATTTTGATTATTTTTAATCCGTAGTTACAGTTTCACAAAAAAAATTTATTAGCTTTCTCAATAGTATAAATTCAGAATTTGTATAATTCGATTTCTCATTGTATAAATTCAGAATTTGTATAATTCAATTTCTGATTATATAAATCCAGAACTTGTCTATGCTTACCCTAGGTATTTGTATAAACAAAAGGAGTTCTGAAAACTTCCTAAATATATATATACAAAAATTGTATATACTTACCTTAGGCAAGCGAAATATACACCCGCAACCTCCATTTGCCTATACTTACCATGTTTGTATATTTGCAAGCGAAATATACAAACTGCAACTTTCATAATAAACAAAACTATATCTATAAAGTGCAACCATCAAAACTATAGTTATAGAGACTTATTATGTCTATTATCTTTTCTATTTCTGAAATTTTCTCTTTCTTTAAGATATAAACTAGTAAGTATGATTTTTCAATAAAAAGTAAAGATAGTTGATCGACAAATCATTGCACATAGTATTAGACATTCCATGTTTTAAAATCAAACACTTGAAGAAGTACAGTATAAATTAAATAGTAGCAATTTTGGTTATAACTTTTCAAATATAAAATTTATGTTGCATTGCCTTAAAAGCAGTTGCAACAATTAACATTTATGGTGTACAAAAGGCTCACACTGACATTAGCCTTTGAGGCAATCTGTGCTGAATACAAGTTGTGTCACGGAGCTTTCTACTAAAATGTATTTTACAAGATGCACATAAGTTACACGTAAAGAAAACTCGAAGAGGGAAGGACCAAACCTCGTGGCATTGTTGTTCGACCATAAGCTTGATAAAAAGGAAACATGCTTATGGTTCTGTTTATCGTGCTCATCGTTGCAGAGTCTAAGATGATCTTACTAAACAATTGAACTTCTCAAAGTGAAATAGGTGCTTCCTAACCCGATAAACATGTATACTGTATAACGTCGAGGCCAGTGTCACTAAAAGGAAAGATAATAGAATCAATTTCCAGAAATCCTGAATCAAATGCAGCAGAAGATACAAGTTAAAACACATTTCAAGTATGGAAAACAAAAAATGCTTTCTGTGTCTGTGTAATGGAAAGATAGAACTTGTATTTAACACAGGATAAAATAATACTTGATAACAATAACATATCCAATGTAATCTCATAAGTGGAGTCTGGGGAGGATAGAGTGTACACAGACCTTATCCCTACCTCGTGGAGGTAGAGAGCCTGTAATTTCCGAAAGACAACTTTTGATTACACAAAGGCTCATGTCTTCTTGATCACATGAAAGATAAGTATGGTAATAGATTATATTTCCTTAAATCTCTTATTCTCTATCAAGTCCTAGTTTCTTTTGTGAAGCACTTCTAAGTCACGTTTCAGCTTCGAGGGAATAATGAGTTGTAAAACTGCCTCTCCGGATTGAAATAACAATGAGTGATTAATGAAAATCTACAATGATCATCACCTGAGGATTAGATATGATTATGCCCGAGAGATAAGTCATCAATTCCAGGACAGACTGTAGTGAGTTTTGAACTCCTCCTACCACACAGCGATCACTTTCAGGGACATGATCCTGTCCAAGTCCAGAAATGAAGATGCCATATAATGTAAACCGCTATCAAGAAGAACGATGAAGATGACAAATCTCTTCAACTACAGCTAGCAGAAATGTTTTAGCATCCTCACCTGCATTTGCTGAATGACTGCTAAGTCAAACATCCACAAACCCAAACGCGATGCAGCCACACCAGCCATAAGCATAAATGCTGATAGATATTTCTTATGGACCCATATCGAAGCTACACATATCAACAGGAAAGTCCACTGCATAGGTAACAGAATATGACTAACTTAGAAATCAGAACATTCAATGATTACTCCGTAAATTTCTTAGCAACTTCTTATCATATCCTGTCACCATACAGCTTTAAAATCCTTAAGTATTTACTATGTTTAATACCTGTGACCAGATTGACCAAAGGCCTGTTCGAAGTGTTGAAATATGTGATTCTAATATTGGGTAGAGAAATGTTGCAGCTATCCCTATTGTTGCGCTTACTCCACGCGCAATACCAATGACATATGCAGGAATTCCTTCCCATTCAAGCGTAGCAGTCATCAACGTTCCAAAGCTGTAGACAAAAAAGTGTTGAATACTAGTAGAAAGTTAAAATTTTTCCCAGGTAACATTAAAACCCTTCTCAGGTAAAATGGCAAAAGCACCGGGAGGCTGGTGGCTGGTGCAGTTGTTAATTTCAAGGATGATAGTTGCAAATGATTTTAAGGTCGATTGAATAATAACGAGTAACATTATTAAGTTTCACCTGAGTACGGTGAAAAAAAGTAAGGCAAGGGCTAGCCCTGGGAGGACTACATCTTGCTGCAAATACACTTTCCATGCAGAAAGGCAAGGTAGTCTTGAGATCGAACCGACTATTTTCCTCCAGAGATTTTCAGATTGCTCCAATCCAATTCCATCTGAGTGAAGTGAGCTTTTCTGTTCATGAGAAATAGAAGGGCTTAAATCCGAATGCTCTGGTAAAGATCTTGAGACCCTCCTTAGGCTGCTTTCACTTAGAGCTGGAATCCCATTGTATACTGATGTAAGAAGCCAGTATTCTAAGCAAACGGATACAACGTTCCAAAGAGCTAGAGTCATGGCTGATGCAGTTAGAGAAACAAAGCTAATAATGAAGCCAGTTACCACCGGAGCGAATAGCTTGCAAATCAAATCTATTCGTCTTATGATTGAATTCATCTTTGTTAACAGCCCAGGAGGATGCCCTTCTGATATTACGACTATCCTGATAATAAAATTCAGTTAGTTGTAAACACATCCAAACTAAATTATGAATGAAAATTTCATTAAAGGAGGGCGAGCACTCTAAAATTTTAGATGTCTCACCATTCTCTTTCGATCAAAATGGTTCCAGCTAGAGATGAAAGCACACCAACAGCTCCAGATATATAAATTAAACTTACAAGTGAGATAAATGCCGTAAGATTGACCAATATCAAGTCTGCACGGACTAAAAGAGCAATTACTGCACCTCCGGCAACAATAAATGAGATATTTTGGCTTAGCAGCCAGAGTTGGAGAACCTGCAACAAAGTCCAAAAATTGTATTCCTAATCAGAAGTGAACATTATGCGATCACGTGTTGAAATATAAAATATAATTTCTAGAAACTAATTGTGTGTCCGTCCTGGTCTGAGTATTCTGCTACTACCATGAAATGTTTGGTATGTAGCAATAGCTACTAAACCATGCATGCCAACGATTGGTTACTCGATCCTATATTGTTACCCCTTTGCATAAGCAGAAGCTTTTGTTCCTTTCATCAAAATACAGTACTAAAGTGGATTTCCAATGCGTCTTGTGATTTTACTTCACTAAAGCAAACATATCTCTAAAGCATTTTTTGACCTTTTGATTCATATATATCATTTACGTATCAATATGAATGATGTTGTTGAGGCATAGTTGTTGTTGCAGTATGAATGATGGTTAACCATTAGTAGATGACAATTACCATAGCAATTATCGGAAAAATGTGTTATGTTTTGACATGGATCTTTGTCAATCATGTGCAGGGGACTGTTAAGAATGAATGAGAACGAACCTTAACATATGTTAACCTATCCACCCACTGTCCAACGAGAGGACCAAACAATGCCGTTGAAGCAGACTCCACCACACCATAAGCAGCTGTTAGGAGTAACGAATCTGGCCAGACGTTGATCATGTACAAACCAACAGAGAATTCCCACATCCTGCAATTACGAAAATGTTTATAATTGAATCTAACAATAATGCTCGTATAATTGCATTACGCCTTCCATAACATGTATCATAGGCTTTATTGAACAATTTGGTAACTTCTAAAATATCTCATACCCTCCCACTGAGTTCATGTTAGTCTGCATTAGTAACACTTCAAAGGAAGTAAAACACTGCAATCTCCACAAGACTGATCTTCTAATGAACCTACTAACAATTTCTGAGCTCGAGATTCATCGAATGCAATAGGCAGACAAATTAGAGAAGCATAAAGGTCAATTCTCCTATGTAATTAGTCCAGAAAAGAAATCTGATTCATTTCTTTTTCTTGAATTTATACCACTACACAAGTGTTTAGCGACCTTTCATTAACATAAAAATCCTCAATAGGGAAAAGTACAAGCAAGAGGGCTAAACCTTACATTACCAATCCTAATAAGACTATGAATTCTCTAAATATTGGTTTTATCGATTTTACTGAAAAGGTTCATAGGCAACGACAGAGGCAGGATTTTCACCAAGGGTTCATCATCTACTATATAAACGTAACAGAAGACAGGAAGGTTTAGGTGGAAATTTACTCAAATTTGCATTAATAGTGAATAATTTGAAGACATATTATGATTAAAAACAAGCATTACTGTTTCATCACACCAAGAACAATACATAAAATCTAAATTTCTACACTCAAACTTGAAAATTTTAGAAAATAAAATGCATAATATATAGTAACCTGGCACTCCATCTTGATAGAAAATGACCAACATATAGATTATTGAGAAGAGCTTTTGGAAATTGAGGGTTCTGATTTTCTTGGGAAATTAATGCCTCATTCAACAAATTCATACTGATTTTATATATTTTTCCTTTAATTAATTTCTCCTTTATGATCTGAACTAGATAATTTTTGACTTGTCAATACAAAAAATGAAGTTTAGGGTTGTTATATTCATTAATTGTGATGTAGGAAGCAAGATTTGACAAATAATACGGGAATCTTAGTAGTTCAGTTTGATTTATAACGATTATTCATCTTATAATCTTCTGTCCCTTTTTGCGTTAACTTACTAAAATAAAAATAAATACAAAATGATGGTAACCCTTCAACATTTCATGAATTAATTACTAGAGTAGTTATAGTATTTCAACGAAATGGCAGAGGAATCAATTACTACAGGACAATATATCAATATTTCAGAACTTAGTGAAAAACATTTATAACCAGAATATCTGTTACATGGATTTGTTTATAGATACATGTCAGAATACTAGGGGTAATCAAACTTCTTTAGTCTTAATTAGATGTTCGAGATACGGAAATAAAGAAATTTCTGATGGGCTCTTGAATTTCATAAAATCAGACTTTCTAAAAAATCTTGAACTTAAAAACGATTAATTTTGAACTTTTCAACTAAATTCGGATTTACGTATGGAAGTCTCACATTGCGAATAAATACTCTGTAATAAAGACAATGCCATATTAAGAAGGATTGAAATATGATATCTTAAGAATGAAAGAGTACGGTTGGTTAATGCCTTATCACTTTATGGTCAAATTTTGTTTTTATTTTGGTTAATCTTATAACAACCATATAATCACACTATTCATTATATATTGTTGTTATTTTGCTACTATATAATGTAAATACAGTTGGAAATCTTCAAATGTGAAACGGAAAATAAAAATACTTGAAATGCCCAAAATACGACAATTTATATACTAAAGTTTATTAGCCAAAAGTGAAAAAAAACAAGGGAACTATTGTCCATTTTAGCAGTCAGATTTGTCGTCTTTTGTCTTCATATCTCAGTTTCACGAGGCTTTCAACACTGGCCTGAGTTAGAATAAAATAAATATAATTCAAAATATATTATTAAACGAGACTTAAAAATATATGATTTAATACATATATTGATTTAATATAAGTATCGTATGCGAATAAATTTTACCCAATAAAATACTTTGGAATAGATCATATCTTCGACTTCGTATTAATGATTAAGGGCCATCCAACCAGATGAGACAATTTAAGGGGATAGAGACAGAAGTAGAATGAAACCTAGTTCCATCTCATTCCATTAGACGTACAATAAAAAAGTCCTTCGGTTATTTTTTTTTTATAAAACAAATTGATTAAACGTGCATGTTAGTAATATTCTCTTTTAGATATTCTGAGATAAAAAATAAATTAATAATTCAATTTTTTTTATAAAAAAAATTAGCCCCTTATTCTCTAAAACTTTGAGGAAAAAAAAAAATTTCACATTAAAAATTTAAATTTGTATAAACCATTTATTAGTGTTACCTAATATATTCATATTTCATTGTTTTTATGTGTTGTTGCATATATATATAGTAGAGAAAGAATAAAAATTAGTTTCAACTCAACCATTTTAGTATCCGGAACATAAAGATCGGAAGAATCATAAAACTAAAAAACTTTAAATACTCTAACATAATAATATTCATCATTCTTTAAAAATTATGTGTTTTTTTTAAAAAAAACAATTTAAGTATATTCGTAGTAATATTTATATGACGTTCATAATACAATACTAATTAACTAATAAAGAATACACGTGTAATACTCACATCAAAGTGTTAATGGCGTGAATATAATGCATTTTGCATGCGTACAAATACAATATATATTTTGCTTGCGGAGGAATATAATGTATTCTGCTACACATTTTAAATTAATACTAAGTTTTATAAATATATAAATTATTATTATATTTCATAGTTTGGACGATTCTATCCCACGATTTAAAATTCATAAAATTTTATTGTAGCCCGCCTGTAAATACATATGAATGTAATATGATTTTCACTCAACTAATAATATGAAAATTTTGAATCACAAAAATAACAAAGAAATTGATTAAGTAAGTCTGTCTTCTAGTGATATGCGATGGAAACACTAGTTCAAATTCAACCTGAATTGTGACGAAATGGTAAAAAAAAATTCTGTTCTTAATTAGAGATGCCGGATTTTAATTTGTGAAAATAGATATAAAATTTCGTTGGAAGTGTCGCCTCTAAACAATGAGCCCCGTAATTCAAATTTAATTGAACTCTAATAGCGAGTATCAAACATGGGTGAAAATCGAAAGAAAAATACTATTCAAACACTAAATACTATAAATATATATAATGAGACTTCTGATTCTTTCATAAACAAAACTACATGTACCAGTAACGAAATCAAAGATTTCACGAAGGGTGTTCAAGAACTATATAGATTAGAAAAATAAAAATTTGATGAATGGATACACTAAAATTTTGTAAACCAAATTAAGTAAATTAATAATTAATTAAAATCAAACTATATAATATTTCTTATTTAAGTTGGATTTCTCGTAATGCAACTTGATTAGACTAAACACAATGACAACAAATTGAAATTCAGTTAACCAACTTTCGACTTAGATCTATATGATTAAT
>NC_028646.1:75779356-75786451 GCF_001406875.1 Solanum pennellii | reverse complement strand
TATATATATATATATAATCAATTTTAAGCAATATTACACTTGCAATTTGCAAATTTTATTTTTCTTAAATTTTGGTCCTAGTAGGTGGAAAGTTATTTCACAAAGCACTGAATTTAAAGAAATTCTTGTGGTTTATAATGTATCATCCAATTATTAAGAAATTAAACTCCACTTTTTCCTTTATTTTGTATTCATACATATTTTTATACCATCAATGTGGTCTGGCCGGTGCAGATTCTCTAGCTTCCACCAAGTTAATTGCTGATTATCAAATAATCCTAATCCTTAATTTTATAATCCCAATTACTTCTTTCCAAATTATTAATTACAATGAACTTAAACATTATATGATGTATTAAAATAATATGCAATTTGGAAAACAAGATCAGGTTGAATCAGAACTAGGTGTAAATTAATATTACATTTCCATTACTTTTGTCAATATATAACATACTCAATCTAATCTCTTAAGTGATCGAGGTCCAAAAAATAATGTGCATGTAATCTTATTTCTATCTGATAAGAGTATAAATCGTGATCGAGATTGTTTCTAAAGAATCTCCAACTCACGTAATTAAGCATAACAAAATAAGTATGAAAAGCAATATGAAAAAGAAATACAATACGAAAAAGTTATATTGAAAATAATGAAAGAAAATTAAAGAACGATATGTAGCAACAACATTACCATTGCAAGAATTTTTTCTTGAAAATTATACGAGATCATTATANATATATATATTAAAAATGAAAGAAAATCACTTACTTGTCAATATGGAGAAGAGCGAGTTGCAAATGCTTTGTAAAGAGAATAAGGTTGAGTGGTCACGATGGGGAAGATGGGCACATGAAGAACTAACTCATTTAACTCATGGAACAACATATATTAGAATTATTTTTCCGTCTCAATTTACGTGATACATTTTTTTATTTAATCAAGAACGATATATTTTCTTATTTGACAACTGTTTAATGACATTATAAACATTTTATCTATATTGGGTCGCATTTATTTGACGAAAAGTCTACAAAGTGTATTCTTCTTTAAAAAAGGTAATTTTTGTAACATGGTAAATTTTTCTCATATTTCTTAGGAACTCCATGTTTAGTCAAATTGCATAAGATTTCAGAACGGTATTGTGAGTTTAATTTAACATATTACTTTTGATCAAATTGTGTATATAGAGAGATATAGACGCACCATACATTTAACGAGTTTGATATACATGTACAATATTACTTACTAAAATGTCTAAAAATATTAGATTCTAAATCTACAATGCAACGGATTGAATGATAAACATCAAATTTTAATCTCGAATCTACACGTCTACGTATAGATAAATAAAAAGTTTTTTTAAAAGATTACACGCGACTCTAACTAATCTTAGAGACTATAATGCATGAGTTAGTAAAGCACGTACCCTGCTTCTCCATCTTGCCCAAAACTCACCTTTTCATGATGCCACAATTTGAAAGACTAGCTCTATTATATATATATTGATAACTTTGTAAACTTTCAAGTCAAGCAAAGGAAGTATACTTTATTTGTTTTTGATGATATTTCATATATAATTGTGCTACCACTTAGCATCATATTTATAACAAAAGAAGAAAATCATTGTGGAGTTATGTCAAAAACTATTTGTTTGGTATTAGGTGTAAAGGAAGATTAGTTGTAAGTGGGAGCCTCTACCTAAAAATTATAATGCAAGAAATTAAATTGTCAGTAAAAATATATATATATATATATATATTTATATCATATAGGACCACCACACCGGTAGAACTTAACATTTACTCTTCCATAATGACATTAGGTTGTCATATCTATGGTACTACTCCCTTTGTTCGATCATACTCGTTCATTATTGACTTTATAAATTTTTAAAAAAACTATAAATAAAAGAATAATTTTACTGTATCACTTTTTTTTATAGTAAATACAATATCTTGAAAAATGTAATAGGGCGTAATGACTATAATTCATGATAATGATAGTGAACCAAGTGTAAAATCATCTATTGATTTCATAAAATGGACAAATATTATTGAATATCCCAAAATAGTATAGTGAACAACTATTATTGAACTTAGTGAGTAGTATATTAGTTAGTACTCAACTAGAAATGGATCTAAAATTTAAACTTCTACATATAAATTTTATTTTAGAATTTGATCACAATTTACTGAATTTGAGATATGTTATTAATTAGTACCCGACTAGAGACAAATAAAAAATTTAAACTTCTATATATAAATTCTATTTTAGAATTTGATCTCAATTTATTGAATTTGAGATAAGTTATTAATTGCTACCTGATTAAAAAATAGCTCTAAAATTTGAACTTTTATATATGGATTCTATTTTAGAATTTGATCACAATTTATTGAATTTGAAATGTTTTATTTATACCTATCGAATAAATTATTTATTAAATATTTTGTTTGATTATTTGTCGAAACTTTTTTGAATAAAAAATATGGTCACACAGCCACACACCTTTAGGACAATCATATTTTGTTTAACATCATTAAAAACATACTCAACAATACTGAGGATTATTTATCACAATTTAATATCATTACACTAGAATTTATGGCATTTCATTGAAAGCATTAAGTTTATATGGACCCAATAACATAACATTGCATCCATCTCTATCGATCCAACTTTCTTTCATACGAAAAAGAGTAATTAATTAATTAATTTCCATCATATTGTTATATGAAAAAGGATTTGTCATATCCCTCGTTATGACAGTGACTTATATATATCCATATTGTTATACAAATGACACATATATATGAAATAGTATATATATAAGTTACTTTCATAATAAGAGGTATATCAGATGTTTTTCCTTGTTATATTACTCCTTCTGTCCAATAATAGTTGTCTACTATATTATTTTGAGATGCTCAACAATACTTATCGACTTTGTGATCAATGAATAGTTTTACCTTAGTTCCTAATTTACTCTTATTATAATAATAATAATTATTTTTCTATTGCATTTTTCAAAATATCGTATTTATTATATTCAAAAAATGATATAGTAAATTATTCTTTTATTTATAATTTCTTAAAAATGTATAAAATTAATAGTAGACAAATATTATTGAATAATATAAAAAAAATTCTTATGACAAAATGGATTAAGACAGAAATTAATTACGTAGTAGTTCAATTATTTGGCGGATGTGTTGTAAATGCTTCATCTTATTACTCTGTATTTTTAATATATCTTTTTGGCTACAAATTAAACAAGTAGAATATAATTATTTCATATATATATATAGTGGAAGACACCTTTCTTGTTTTCTGCCATTATGCATATTCTTTATCTTTATTTTTGTTATCTATATTAATTTTTAGCCTACAATCAAGAATATATTATTATGACCAAGAAGGATCAGGAGTGAGAAATATTCTTTTATCTTTAATCAAAAATCACGAGTCCTAATCCCCTTGAATAGAATACATTTTATTAGAGAGTACTTTCCTGATATGTATCTAAATTTAATATACAAATAAAAGAACTATCGAGAAGTCAAATTTTAAAAAAAAAACATTATTGTACATAGTGGAAGACACCTTGATCTTTGCATATATCGTCACAGTGGCACTGAGTTTTAGTCACCAAGTCTACTAGGAGTACTTCTTCATAAGTCTTACAATATACTAATGAACTGAGACAAAAATACTGATCAATTTTTTTTTCCAATTTAGCCATAGGTAAGGGTTAAGACTGATAAACAGTGAACAAGAGACATTTCTGGTCATTCATGAAACCTAGATATGTGCCTATGAGGCTCGAATTTAAAATCTTTAGTATATATTTTAATATCATATAACATGGTGCAAATCACCTAGTTTGAAATTTTAGAAGAAAATAATCAAATTCACATGTACAATAATATATAATTATGTTCCCTTTTAGAGAATGAGCCTTTTTGATAAAACGATGTATATATACATTCTTTCTACACAAAAAACTATGTACGGGTTTTTCCCTATACTAGTTCCTGAACACGTGCATTGCACGTGTTATCCAATGTCAATTGCTATCATAGAAAATAATCTTAAATTGCTTGCTTAACTTCTTAACTTCATTTTTCCATCACCACAATGATTGATTTCAAAACTAAAAATCTATTGAACTTTGATAAAAATGATAGAGAACAAATTTTAGAAATTAATTAAATAAAAATAATAAAGCACTATTATATTTCATCTATAAAAAAAGTAATTATAATAAACTATAAATAATGAACCAATTAAGTAAACTAACAAAATTAGTATACCGGAGAAATCAATTATCTAAGCTTTTGAAGCTTCCATTTGAGTTTTTAAAAATAATTTTAGTGGCAATTTCAATTATTTTTTATTTCTTTCAAGAACAATAAATATATCTAGTATAGTAAAATTACATTAACACTCTCATTTATCGATATTCATAATCATAATAAAATTCAAAATAATGATCTGCTAAAACTTAGTAAAAAATGACATGGAGCAAAATTTTAGAAATTTATTGAATGAAAATAATTAAGCAAGATATCATTTAAGACTCCCAACAAATACACTATACACCACTTCTTTAGTAGTGATAACATATTAAATTGTACACATTGTTTTTCATCTATAAATAATATAATCATAAGAAACTATAAAAAATATATCAATTAATGAAAATTATAAAAATATTTTCCAAAGAAACCACTCTTCTTTCTTTCATACCTCATGAATCTTGCTAATGTTGATGATGGAGATGGTAATCTTCATATATCATCTCATAAAGTTTGAATTTGGGGATTTTATGATTTCGATATATATTCATTAACTCTACATACTTCACCATCTTTTATTTCATGCAAATATTGCTTTAAATAAAATGGGAAAATGATAAAAAGAAATCGGGAAACAAAGATTAAAGAAATCTTACTGAGCTGAAATATGTCCATGAGGAAAATGGGAATAATTTTCTTTGATGTTCTTTAGGATTCCTTTAACAGATGTATTGATTATATGTATTAAATTAAATCAGCCTACATTTAATTACTATAGAACTTCTGAAATTCTGCAAAAGAAAAAAAATTATATTTTGCTGAAACAATAAATCAATCTTTAACACTTCACTAAAACATTATGCATAGGACATGTACCGTTTCTTATTTATAGTAAAAGTTATTTTCTTAATGGTTATTTATCAATTAGTAATGACTTTCCAACTTCTTCATTGTTTATCACTTAGAAATAACATTTCATCTTTTTTTAATCTAAAAATCCATGATTTTTGATAATGTAATACAAATGAAATAGATACATGAACTCTCTAGTTTCACATTTAATTTTTTTTTTCAGTTTTGTTATTTTTTTTATCTCTAGTACCACATTTAAATAACTTGATGTGTTATATCATTTTAATTTGGTGAAGACATTTTCATAATTCAACTTTGAATTCAAAATCTTCCCACTTATAATAATACTAGTTTCCGGGCACGCCTTTGCGCGTGTAACCCGTGAGTATACTATTTCTTAAAAGATAATACTACTAAATAATAAAATATGTTTAATTGAGATTTCTTACTTTGTTTTACTACTAATTGTGACACTCCAATTTTCTGACCTCCAAGTGAATGCATCAAGATAATAATATGAGAAATTAATAAAATAAACTTTGTTTATAATTCAAAAAATAAGTTTGCAAAGCTAAAAGGAAAAATAACAACTATCTAAATTAAATTTCTCGATAGTTCCGTTTTATTGGTAGAATAATGCTAGATAGTGTAAGATTAACTTTGACTGAAGAAAAACAAAACCTTTCAACTTTTTTAATGAATGTGTTTAAAGTATTGTATTAAATTTTTATCCACAAACACTTTAAATTAATTAGTTAACTATAAATATTTAAAACTAAGATGTAAAAACTTTTATTATTTATATTTTGAAAATCAGGATATTTATAAATAACTATTATTTTTATATAAAATTTAATTCTGTCATATATAGCTTATCCACCATTAATCTAATATTATGTGTTTCACCTTTTTTTCCATAAAACATTCATTCTTAAAGATGAAAATTAATGTATATGTAAAAATTATAAGTACGAAGAAAAGAAAAAGAAAAGGTACACATGAGCAAGATAATTAGGCATTTCATTTTGTTTTTGTCTCTATAGTGAAACTGAATATTTGAGCATACAAAATACAAATATGAATTTAGAGCAACTTGCTAATAAAACAAGAATTCAACTATATGAAGAGAGACAAAAAAGTCTTATTATAATTCTTACTACAAATAAGTATAAAACTAACATATCAAGCTCCGATGCTTCAGTAATTGAATTCTTGTCTATTCTCGGAGGTTTTAACCAAACTAAGCCATTATATAAAGCCATTCACCAAAATAATATGTTTTTCTAAAACTTTACAAAACTAGTATAAACGTATTCCACAGTAACGTTTTAGGATATATTTTATTTTTTAAAAGTTGATGGCGTCAGATTGATATACGTTATTCACAGTAACGTTTTACTCCTAAAACGTTATTCATAGTAACGTTTTAGGAGTAAAACGTTACTTACAGTAACGCATATCAACCTAATGCTGTTAGTTTTTTTTTAAAAAAATATACCCTAAAACGTTACCGTGAAATACGTTTATACTAGTTTTGTAAAATTTTAGAAAAATGTATTACTTTGGTAAATTGTTTTATATAATGGCTTAGTTTGGTTAAAAATTCTCTATTCTCGTGACTGCATAAGGGAATCTCACAGCTTTCACCTCAAATTGTGACATTATTTCACATGTTTAGAGTTACTACACACAAGAATTGTAGGAGTGGTAAATAAAAGTTATGCTTGAAAAAGTTAAATTTATAGAACAAAATTATGGGAACATGAAAAGTCACATGAATTATTGTTAAAATAAATATAAAAAAGATAGAGATAAAATTTAATTCTAAAGATACATGAATCTACTTTAATTTCTTGATAATTACTTATTTTATTTTTATTTTTATTTACATTTGTGTTAGAAATTTGAAAGGTCAAGATTATGAAATGAGAATAAGAAGATTATATATAT
>NC_028646.1:75773006-75779345 GCF_001406875.1 Solanum pennellii | reverse complement strand
AAAAAGATAGAGATGAAATTTAATTTTAAAGATACATGAATCTACTTTAATTTCTTGATAATTACTCATTTTTATTTTTATTTACATTTGTGTTAGAAATTTGAAAGATCAAGATTATGAAATGAGAATAAGAAGATTTATATATATATATATATATATATAAGTTTTAATTTATTAGAGGGGAAAAATTAATTCAACTTTTAAATTTTGAGCTTCCTGCTTATAATAATATATGATATGATATTATCACTCCACTTGGTAAGTGATTCATTAGCAATTTGTACAGCCCTTAGAAGTTGGTTTAAATTTGGAAAAACTACCCAAGACAAATATCCCCACCACATTTACTAATTATCCCTATAGTTTGAAATAATTTCATATTTATTATCTTACTAACCAATAATAATTTCAAATGACTTTTCAAATTAGATACACCTAGATATATTTTTGTTACTAAATATACTAAAATAATGGAGAGAAACGAGCAAGATAGGAGGTATGCGAGCGAAATCCTCGATACATGTGAATCACACACACTATATATATATGAGATACTAAATACAAGGAGACAGACAAGTGAATTAATCAAATACATGTGAATCCACTTGGATAAGCACTTGGATAAAATGCATATAAAACAAATTACACCTAATTTTGACCTCATGTATCCGAAATACCTTATACATGCATCACAAGTCCAAAATCCGATAAGATTCATAACATTACAAACAAAATCTAAGTAAGTAGCTCCTAAACTAATAAAATTTTTCTTTTAAATTACCCTTTCTAATTTTCATTATGATACTTTAACTTGGGTCAATGTCTATTGAATACTCCAACATCATTTGGAATGTCTAAGAAACACCCCATTCTAACGTGACACAAAAAGTAATTCCGTTGTTGTTTAGTGCGTGAATCACTTGTACAACCATGAAAGAATCACTTGCTTCAAGATAGTGAAAGGTAGAAGCGTATTATTAATGAAGTGAATAGTTAATTAACTCAATATGATAAATTTCATCCTTGTTATCATTTACAATATACAACAATAAGAACATACTTTTTTTTGAAGTACGAAGATAATGTAAAGATGACAGGATCAATCAAATTCTTCTGAGAGTAGTTTTCCTCTGCAATATAGGCATTTTGATATTTGTGCCACGTCCCTAATCCTATTCAAACTCATTGCATCATCACACTTTGGTATGGAAGTTGATTCCTGTAGAAAATTGCTGTTGACATGAAAGTGACCAGAAATAGTTTCTTTTAATGATCGTGTTGTCGGGACCAACTTGGCATACACGAGGTACTTGCTACTTCCCACCAGAAATAGTTGATCCAAAGCTTAAAATAATCTCCAACTATCATCTCCATTAAGGACTCTTAACAACATAAAAATTATAACAGGTGAGGACAACACAGAAAGTAAAGAAAGCGTTCATGCACACTTATGTAGGAGGCAACTAATTGATATGTACAAATTGACTCAAATGGGTGAGAAAGGAAAGGAAAGAAGTAAGCTAAGCAAAGGGAAGATTGAATAAAATGATATTTACAAAATAGAAGAAACAAAGAATGAAGATATTTACATCTATTTTTACCTTTGTATGGAATTTTTCTCCAAAGCTTCCGTTCAATATGTTGATTTTTCTTGACTTTCCGCCACTCTGTGCTGATGCAGCTCAATAAATAAGCAGCATGCAACCTCCGTGAGCCGGATCAGCTCTTCAGGAGAGGTTGACAGCAACTAATCAAAGATGTCAACATCAACCTCAGTGAGCTGATCACTGTATTAAGAGATGTAGACTGGGACCAGAAGAGATGTCAACAATCCATCCGCCACTGACCATCTCAAAGGAACACACCCAAGTCCTAAAAATCTTGTTTCTCAATCTGAGAATTTGTGACAAAGCGATGAAGTTGTTATGTTGGTGGGGAAATCTCATCAGCGTAGATAGAAACACAGGCATCTGCTGCACCAGCAGCAAGCAGCACTTGATAGGGATGGAAGGTAAGGCATCTTACAGATCCAATCGTCTGAGCCATGAAGGTGGACAAATACCTAATGCTGCCTAACTGCTTACCCTCCAGGTTGAACACTTTGATAAGTTGCTTTAATGAACTACTTGCTATAAGGGGTGCATGACGATGTACCGCCAGAGATGTAAGTGATCCCCTGTGAGCATCAATAGTCAGGTAAGCCGCCTTGAGATTTCTCATATCGAGGAACTGAATATCACCAGCCTGAGATGCACTGACAACCTGAGAAGAAACAATTGAAACAGTTCATGAATTCTCATTTTGCTTTGACAATATTGGAGAATATTTTACCTGCAGAAAAAATTGTTAGTAGAAATAATTATTGGAACAACTAACATAAAAGAGAGTGACGGTGAGTATATACTCTTTTTTTTTCTTTTCAAAATACAGTCTTCTGAGAAACCAGTAACTGACAAGTTGACACTTGACAGGACAGATATAAACAGGGCAATAGTAGTCACCTTTGCTGGTTGAAGTCCAGGTTGAAAGCCAACCCCAACAACTCTTTCCACTTTGGGATGAGGTCGGGTTGAACAAACAAGCCTAAACAAACACATATTAAACAGTCAAAAAATCACTGAATGATGGATGTAATTTATGCACCAAAAAATGTATGCATGTGTACGTAATGCCTAATGTGTGTGTATTTATCTAAAATGTCTCTAATTGGCCAATGCTTACTTCTTTGTCTCAGAGGTGAACAGACTGCATAATCAAATTGCCACTTGGGACACAAAGTTTGAGAGTGGTACGAGAACTGCTTCGCTGCATCCCTTCTCACCAGTTGTGATTGCTGCAGATGAGAGTGAATGGATCAGGTAGAGGAATATTGGCCTGAATGAAGACATTGTTTTCATCGTTCCTTTTTCACGATCTTCTCTCGTAGTACTGCGGGAAGGGTCGGTTAGTTCAAGTTCTAGGTTAGTCGTTGGAGCTATGTGTAATCTGTCATTTCAACCAACAAATGCTGCTTTGCTGGTAAGCAATCATTCTCAAGTGGAAAGACTAGATGCAGGTCAATGACATTTAATTTAACACAAATAACGATGATTACTTTTGGTGCATGCACTTAGGAAAACAGTAAGTTGTATAAACTAAAATGGAAATATCACACTGCTTTGCATTCATTGACTAAGAAACAAAAGCAAAAATAAGCAAGAACACCTGATCCAACACCATACAAGAGTGAGGTCAAACAAAGACTTCAATATAAGTAGCATCTACGTCTTGAAGCTCTAAGAAGATATGGCGATTATTTAGAAAGCAGGCATAGTTCCAGGACATGTACATTGACCTGCATCTAGTCTTTCCACACAAAAGCACAAGTAGCAAAGATGAACAAAAGCTACTCAGAGAGAGAAACAAAAGTTTTCAGCAGGCCCACATTTTTACCGAATTGATAGTTCAAAAAGCTACCAAATTCAGCATGTGGCATGGCAATTTGAGGTGGGACCTACACTTTCAGCAAACACATCAAGCATGTACAAGTTATAAATATATAAGTACAATATCTTGATTAGACTTTGAAATTCTGAAAATGTTCTCCTAAGCAGGACGACCCTAAGCTACTCCCGCTCCCGCTTCTATATTCCTAGTAATATTCACAATGATGTTACCACTCCCCCTCAAGTTGGTGCAAGAAAATTATATGTACCAAGCTCACAAACGTGTTCACCAAGTCCCTAGCCTAGAACAAGTTATATATGCAACAAGCTTGACACATAATTTGTATTCACCACTTAAGGGGGAGTGCTAAAATATTCACAAGGATTCTACGACTCCCCATCAAGCTAGTGAATATAAATTATATGTCTGCAAATTGATCATTTGACCGCATGAACCTTGTGACTGTCTTTTAAGAGTACCTTTTATCTGAAAAAATGGCAATCAATCTCTAAACTCCAGTTGGCCAGCGCGTGAACAGATCCTGTTAGAATCTGGGATGCTCTGGTCGGCGCATGAAGCGGCAGACAGTAGCGGAGCTGGTTGAGGATTGTTCACGTTAGTGTTCCAGTTCTCATAGCGGGTAACGGTTTGATCACAACATCTACGAAAACAAAATTATCTTTGGACCAGTGTTATCAAAGGCGCGCTTTAAGAGCGCTTAAGCCCTAAAGCGAGGCTCAAAATGTGTTGAGCGCTTCACCTCGCTTTATGTGCGCTTTAGTGTTGTCGTCAAGGTTCTAAGGCAGGTATTTCCTTGCCACTGAGCCTCTTATGAAGAATTTGAAGCTAAATAATTGATATTTCACTCTATCATAATTTTTTTTCAATTTCGTTGGTCATATATTTGTCATTCATGTTTATAGTTATTAGTCTTGGACTAAACATATATATTTTATTCTTTTCTCCCTTTGCGCCTTTTTTCGTTAAAGCCCACGCTTTATTTGCGCTTTGCGCTTAAAGCCTCCTAGACCTTAGAGCTTTTCGCCTTTGATAACACTGCTTCGGACAACCGTAAGAGGTTGTCTGAAAATCTTATTTCTATATGTTGCTGGTCGTAACTAGGCTTTAATACCTAGTGAAGTTGAAGAAAAAATAAGAGGAACTCAGCACGATTATTTCATCAAGCTATTGGGGTTTGAATACTTCTGTTTACATGTCCTAAAAAGAAAAGAAAATCAGTACAAACCAATACCTAATTATAATAGAAATAAATTAAGTTACCTACTATATTCATTTGTTCTAGAATAATCACAAGGATTCTAAGAAACATAAATTTAATAGAATATCATCTGTTCCTTTACGGGTCTTCAATCCAAGGGAATGGGTAGAACGACAAGGATGTTGCACATCGTATTGGAGTGGGGCGGATGAAATAAAGGCGCACATCTTGTGTCCTAAGTGAATATGTCATCTAGACTTAAAGGTAGTTTTATAGAGTGATTGTTAGACCGACTATGTTGTACAAGATGGAGTATGGCCAGTCAAGAACTCCCATTTTCAGAATATGAAGTTAGAGGAAATGAGGATTCTTAGATGGATGTGCGGGCATACTAGAAGAGACAGGATTAGGAACGAACATATGTGAGGCAAGGCTGAAGTAGCCTTCGTGTGTAGACAAGATGCGGAGGTTGGTAGTGATAGGTTTGAAGAGAGATAGAGGTAAACTGAGAAAGAATTGGGGAAACATGATCAGACAAGATATGACCATCTCTAGTTTACCGAAGAAATGATCCTAGATAGAGGGCATGGAGGTCAAAGATTAGGGCAAACGGCAAGTAGGTTGTAGAGCATTTTCTCTCTTCATAGTGGTCATGGAAGGTTCTAGTCTTGGTGCATCTATTTGTTCCCTTGTCATACTATTACTATTATGCTAGCATTATCTTATGCTTCAGTTATATCACTACTATTATTTCCTTTATTTGGTTATCTTCAATACTTTTACTATTGGTACTTCCGTTCCTTCAATATTTTCATCATAGCTTTTTACTCTTATGTTTATTTCAGATTTTTTCTGAAAAATGTTTTTCTTAAGTCAAGGGTCTATTGAAAACAACTCTCTACCATATAAAGGTAGGGGAGGTCTGCATACACCCCCACCCTCTCTGGACCTCACTCGTGGGAACATACTAGGTATTGTTGTATCATTAGTTCCTTTATCATGAAAAAGAAGCTCAATATATCAGATCTAATGGCCAAGAAGTTGACCATGTAAAAGAAACTCAATAACTCAAACCTAATGGCCACAGAGTCAAGAAGTTGTTCTGAGGTGACGCAACATAAGGGGTGAGAAGACTAAGAAACAAAAGCAAAAATAAGCAAGACACCTGATCCAACACCATACAAGAGTGAGGTCAAACAAAGACTTCAATATAAGTAGCATCTACGTCTTGAAGCTCTAAGAAGATATGGCGATTATTAAGAAAGCAGGCATAGTTCCAGGACATGTACATTGACCTGCATCTAGTCTTTCCACTTGAGAATGATTGCTTACCAGCAAAGCAGCATTTGTTGGTTGAAATGACAGATTACACATAGCTCCAACGACTAACCTAGAACTTGAACTAACCGACCCTTCCCGCAGTACTACGAGAGAAGATCGTGAAAAAGGAACGATGAAAACAATGTTTTCATTCAGGCCAATATTCCTCTACCTGATCCATTCACTCTCATCTGCAGCAATCACAACTGGTGAGAAGGGATGCAGCAAAGCAGTTCTCGTACCACTCTCAAACTCTGTGTCCCAAGTGGCAATTTGATTGTGCAGTCTGTTCACCGCTGAGACAAAGAAGTAAGCATTGGCCAATCAGAGACATTTTAGATAAATGATGACACACCCATGAAAGATGGTAGTGT
>NC_028646.1:75744080-75757525 GCF_001406875.1 Solanum pennellii | reverse complement strand
CCTCCTTAATTGGGAAAATGCTACTCTTCCTCCTGTTTACTTTAAGGCCTGAGCATGCTTCAAAGATAACTAGGATCAGCCTAAAGTGCCAGATTTGCTCCCGTTCTGCTTTACATAAAAACTATTGTATAATCAGCGTATAGTAGATGAGTCAGCTCCATAATCTCCTCTGTCCTTTTTTGAATAAAAATCCCCTTATCCAATTATTAGTATAGGCAAAACCCTCCATAGAAATAATGAACAAGAAGGGGGTGGATCCCCTTGTCCTGAACCCTTTTGCCGGGAAAAACGCAATTGATTCTCCATTATAAGAATGGAGAACCTAGTGTTTTTACTTTTTAGTACAAAAAGTTATCCATCTACCCATCCTCATCTGAAGCCCATCTGAGGGTGTTGATCAGAAAATCCCAATTGGGGTGATCATAAACTTTTTCAATATCTAACTTACATATCACCCCTAGCACTCCACCTTTCATTCTGGTATCGATGCATTCAAGTGCTATAAGAGCATCCATGATCTACCTTTCCTTTGATAAAATCCATTTGATGCTTATTAACCAATTTTTTGATCACTTCCTCCACCCTCTCTACTAGCACCTTGTCAATAATTTTGTAGACTCCAGTAATTACACTTATTGGTTTGAAGTCCCTCAACTCACTTGCCCCCGTCTTCTTTGGAATCAAGGCTACCAAGATGACATTTAATTTTTCTCAAACATTTGGTGGGAATGAAATTATGAAAGGTCTGCATCAAATCCTCTTTAACCAATTCCCAGAAAGCATGAAAAAATGTCATAGTATAGCCATCTAGACAAGGTGCTTTGTCAATAGCACGTAATCCCTGCCCAAAACTCATCCTCTTCTAAGCCCTTTGTTAACCGTTAATGTTCATTGCTTGTGAGTTTCTGAACATCCATTATGTTCAAAGATGGCCTCCATCCTTCAGGTTCTTTATACAAATCTTGATAGAGATGAACAATTGAGCTTTTTGATAGCCAAAAGATCAGTAATCATAATTTCATAATCTCCAGGGGATTAATGGTATTAATCCTTTTGTGAGTTGTAGTTAATTCTATGAAAGAACTTGGTGTTCTTATCACCACACTTGATCCATTGAATCTTGGATCTCTGTCTCCGGTGTATTTCTTCATTCTTTGTCACTTCCTCATAATCCTTTGTTAAACTGGTTGTCATCAACTGCTTATCGTTTGTTAGAGGTCTGAGTTCTTGAGTGGCTTCCAAACTACTTTGTTTCTCCATAATCTGATTTTTTTTCTAGCCCTCCAATTACTCTTGTTATCCATATTCCACTCCTTGAGTCTCTTTTAAAGGAGAATTTTGTAGATAGCTACCACCACAATAAAGGAACCTCCACCCACCAGTCATGCACTTTGTCTCTAAAGCAATCCACATTTAGCAGTTCAGTGTTCCACTTCTTTTCAACATTTGTCTGCATTTGTTGTTGTTGTTGCCTGGCAATGTTCTCCTGCTTTTTTCCATCAATTTTCATGAAATACCAGAGCCCCGCCCTTAAAACTCTGCCCCAAATTCTTTACTAAGTTTAAGAATGTGCTGGTGTATCCAAATTAGAGTGTTGAAAACTGGGTCAACATCTTTATTGGGAATTGCACCTCCAATTGAGTGATATATTCTACTGATAGTTCATCTCATCCACCTTCTCGTTAACTTGCGCGTCTTAAGAACCTATTGGCTCCCAAGTCGTTGCTTTTTCTGCAATGTAATTTCCCAGGTTTTGTTGATCAATCAGAGAATTACTTTCTGCGATTTCAAATCTTTCTATTGTTGCAAAAATTTCCCATCTCCTTGATTGTAGTTTCTTCGTTTCTGTTTTGAGTTAATTCGTTGAAACTGTCGATTCTGTTTTGAATTGATTTGTTGACTGAGTTTGCATGTATTTCGATCTTAAAGTTGTCCATAAATTCGGCCTCATTGGACTTGGTAGTAATAATTGAGTATTAACAACCGGGTCTGGAGTTCTTAGGCCTATCCTTCAGCCCAAATGTTTCTTCTGAAATTAGAAGACCCAGCCGCTGTACTTGTGGGCCCTTCTCGAACAATCTAGTTTCATGTGTCCTAAGATCTTAAAATCCCTTTCTTTTGATGTACCTGCGTGCTCAGTCATATATTGTGCTGGTGTCAGACCTATTTCACAGTTAAATAGGGTTTATCACTCCTTTCATCCTGTGGTTCCTTCATGGATCCTCTCCTTTACATCATATCAGAAATTATATATAGCAGTCGCTTTCTATCACTAATACCAATGGAACATTCTTTCTTACCATCACCTCTCGCTTTCATACGTGCCATGTACAAGTGACTTCTCAGTGACATTTCCTCCTTTCTTTATGTAGCCTCCACAACGGTCACCAACCATCTTGAAGCTTTTCTGAGACCAGAGGTTCAAGGGAACCTGGTAGTCTTATCCAGACACAATCCCTTCTTCCGACTAGCATATGTTTTTTGGCTCCACCATCGGAGTTGTGCCTTGTGTTTCTTCCATACCCATTCGGCAGATAACACATGTTCAGCCACCTTCCTAGATGAAAGTTCGAAGAGAAATTGCCATCACTCATGGACTCCAAACACTGTCTTCCAAGTACTACATGCCATTTACGAACATCATTCAAAGTTGGAAATTACTGTGACTGTTCATGAAATTCTCCTATAATGCATCTGCCCTATAGCTCCTTGTAAGAGATAGTTGAGCCTCCATTGATGCAGATTTTGTTGGTAGTGGTCTGGATCTATGAGGCTTTTGCGACTTCTGTTTCTCTTGAAGGCTTCTTTGAAGAAGGATCCAAATTGCTTGAAGCTGACAACATCTACCTCCTATAATGCATCTGCCATCCTCCCTTTAATGTGGTTTCTGGTGTAATAGTGACATATTTGTTTTCCCATTGAATGGAAATAAGTTGATGTACGTACCATTCTCATTGTATTTAAGAGTGCAAAAGAAGTCTGAGAAATGATCCTTCATGTTCAGTCTCTTGGCCATCTTTCGTTGCCCTTTTGTTGCATCAATATATACAGATACCATCTCATAACTGTAAGATAATCATAACTTCCTCATTAAAAATCTGCTGCATTCTGCCCATGCTACCAAGTTTTGGTACCTGATTTAATTCTAGTAATGTCATAGGATTTGAAACCTGCATTGTAATAAATCCTGTCCTCCTCCATTGCAGAGAGAGTGAGTTGCCAGAAGATCTCCCTGAGGAAGTTGTTGTATTGAAGAGACGGCTAGAAAGGTCTAGCCTTGAAAAGAGTGCTGGGAGCTGATTACGCTTGTTCATATAGCCTTTTATCCAAAGATAACTACATAGCTGTTAGGCTTTTATTGGATAGATTCTGGCTCCTAATTTTGATATCACTCTGTTTCTTTTCTGTCATTATAAATTTCCAACTCACCAACTGATATTTTCTTTTAAATTTTTTCACTTTCAATAAAAATAAAGGTCCACCTTAAACTTGTCCAACCTTCTCTCCATCTTCCTTGTAACTGGAACAGACACATAAATATGTGCGTAGAACATCAAGAAACCTTTTCAAACCACGAGATTGGTGACTTGACTTCCAAAATCTATTGGCCCTACCTTATAAGCAGAATACCACACTTGACAACCAAATACTAGAAATTAGAAGAGGGCACTAGTGAAAACCATCGACCAAAGATGTCGTGTAGAAAGGTCACAAGATGTACTTTTCACTTGGTTAGCAGTATGGGAGATCATGCTCACAACAAAAAACTAAAGGAAGAATGGACTATATAGGTCAGTTGGTGCTACATTTGCAAATGCTCAAGAGATTGATCACTTACTGTTACACTGTCAGATTGATAGCCAATTATGGCTAACTGTGTTAATTTTGTTGAGCAGATAGTGGACGACACAAACCACAATCAAGGATAAGTTATACAACTGGACCTCTAAATGAAGGAAAATGAGGTGTAGAGCTTGGGAAGTAACCCTTTTGTCCCTTAAGTGGGTTGTATAGAGACAAAGAACATGAAACTTTTTTTTGAGAAGGTAAAGAAACATGAAACTTTTGAAAGGTGGTTAGTACTTTAGTACAAATAGTTCTGTTGTCTTCTGGGTCTAGTCAATTTTTAGAGCACCAATGAGGTCCCAGTTAGGATAGATGCTTCAATGTTCTTTGCAGTGAATCTTATCTTTGAAACCTATTTACTTTTTGTATGCCCCTTGTATACTGAAGATTATCTCATCACGTCAAATAAAATATTTACCTTGTCTAAAATATTAGCAAAAAGAAGAAACACTTGTTTTTTGCAGAAGAAGGAAAGTTTAGCATACCAATCCAACACTGCATCCGAGCACAAGGAGATACCCTTATTACATCTGGTGGAGGAACGCCGATGTTCAAACACAGAACAAGGGCAACACATCCCGTCTTCATCTGCAATAAGTTTTGCAAGTTTAGATGGTAAAGATATCAAACATTTGTTTTTGTATGAGAACTTAGCCCGAACACTGTAAGATATCAGCTAGCTCACTATTAAGATTGAAACAAAAGGTCAGCAAGTACTACATATATATATATGATTTTCTCTTTGTACATTAGTAACAAGCAACAAGTGCAGAAAATGGAGTGGCAAGCCCATTATCCACCGAGTTCTGAACCATGTGCCACAGCCCACGGGCTCTCAGGCATATCTTGGTAATAAAGTAACGCATAAAGTAACAAGCAGCAGGTATAAAGCAAATCGAATCAAGCATTTAACAAATCCAAATTTTATCTTTAGACTTGGGCAAGACTGTAAGCAGCAAGAACAGCTTTAGATAACTTTTTTGTTGCCTGAATAAAGAAGCTCTAAACAACTTTTTTTTTTGCAAAGAAGAAAATGATTCCATCTTAAAATTACTTTCACTTAAATGGTAAGTTGAGTTGTTGAAGAGAATAACAGCAAAAGCATCACAAGGTTAAAGTATGCACAGCAGATAATTGAGTAAGCCCAATTTAGCAATAATCAAGAAATAGCAGAAAAGTTCTAATGCCATAACACAAACAGTCATTAATACATTCAGAAATATAAGAGAAGCTGACAACAGTTTGTACTTCATAATAGCCCTTCTTCTGGTAATCTGGTTTCACCAAGCTCTATTTAGATTAGAAGTCCTAGTAAAACCTTTGACTTTTTTCACAAAGTTTATTTCTAGATGTAAATAATAACAAGTGGAAAACAAAATTCCCAGATAATCTACAATGTGTCATAGTGGGACAATTGCAGATTTATGCACATCGCAAGACTGGAATTTGAATCTTAGAAGGAATATTAATGATGGGGAATGAAGACGATGTATATCTTGCTACAAATGCTAAGCGACATAGTGTAGCAGTTGAACGTCAACAAAATAGACTCTATCAGTTGGAGGGGTCACTCCAGGGGTACCTTCTCAGTTAGAAGTTGTTGAAGTATGCTGGATTTTAGCAACAATGTGAGTGTTGGCCTTAGAAAAAAATATGGTACAACAAGGCATCTACAAATGTCTCTTGCTTCTTCTGGATTGTGGATAGGGAGGCATGCCTCGCACAAAACAATCTCCCAGGGGTTTTCAGTTGTGCAGTAGATGTCCATTATGTGAAGAACAATCTTGAAGAAGTTACCCGCCTTGTTTTGCATTGCAGGGTTACAAATCAGTTATGGAACATGTTCTTGTCAATTTTTGGTATGTCTTGGACCATGCCTAACTTCATTATAGAAATCCTGAAGTGCTGTACAGGGAAAAAATTTGCAGGAAAGCTCAAAAGACCTGGAGCACTGTTCCTCAAGTTATCTGGTGGCCTGTTTAGCTTGGTAAAGATAGAAGAATCTTTAAAGGCAAAAGAAGAAACATACAGCACATTAAACTTAGATAGATTTGTCGACCGTTTTTTGGTGCAAAGTAGTTTTTGTACCAGATGTAGATGATATTTTAGACAGAATAGCTGATTTGCACAAATTGTGATTGCACTGGCTTATAGTGCAAATATTTTATACTATATATTATTTACCCATCAAAAATGGAATCTCAAGTGTTTATCACATTTATTACTCTGCTTCCACATACAATATAGGTCCAGTATATAAGAGCTTCCCTTTTTCTTCAATACTCCTAGAAGAGCAAAAGAGAGAGATCTTAGTGTTTCTCAGATCAAAAACTCAGAGCTTCCCTTTCTCTTCAATAATCCTACTGCATAATGTAATATTAGGTGGTTGTTCATTTAGGCACAGTTTTGGCTCATGGAGCATCTATTTAGAATCCGGTTTCTACTGGTAAGCATGTTTAAGATAACATTTACATCATTTATAAATAACTAGCTGCGCCAAGATGATAGAATATGCCTAATGTTTCAGGCTAAATATATTTTCCTTTTTGCCTCCTCACAAAATTCTATAATTTTTTCCGAACCAAAAAATCCACAGTATAGCAAAAGGAATAGTGTTCCATATGTTATCATTATTTTGCAAACCCTTTCTGCTCAATTCTTGTGAAAAGGCAAGTATGGTTAGTCAGATTGTCTGGTGAACATACAAAACAACAAAGAATATGGACATAACTGGTAGCTGACTATCTTTGGTATACTAAAAGTGTATCTACATTCTACACCATGTGCAGTAGCAGTAAGAAAAGCATGAGAACACTTCAATTGAGAATATCACTTTCAAAGTGAGTAATGATTGGAAGTTCCTTGGAAAGCTTTAATGTTTTGAAATACACCAGACCTAAGGCAACTTTCACAAGGTGGCTCACTCTC
The DNA here is from genome assembly GCF_001406875.1 of Solanum pennellii. Taxonomy (NCBI): domain Eukaryota; kingdom Viridiplantae; phylum Streptophyta; class Magnoliopsida; order Solanales; family Solanaceae; genus Solanum; species Solanum pennellii. The sequence goes on along the minus strand of NC_028646.1, from coordinate 75,750,751 downwards.
CATGGAAAGCTTCTCACGTCTAATAGATTGATTAAATGGGGCATTGATGTTAGCCCCAACTGCTCACTTTGTGCTACCCACCCGGAGATACGGACCATCTGTTTGTAGAATGTGAATACACTAGAAAGGTATGAAATGCCATATTGAAATGGATGCACAAGGATGAATGTCCTGCTACCACATGGTCGCAAATGGTTGACTGGGGAATTGCAAATGGGAAGGGGAAATCTCAGATAGCCCAGGTGTTCAAGATAGTGTTTGCAGAAACATGTCACTTTATTTCGCTTGAAAGAAATCAAAGGATTTTTGAAGGATAAAGGGCAGATGCCGCGGTCATTGTCCGGGAAGTGGCTCACCTGTGTTCCAAGACTTCAGACATTAGTCCATACTTTTTTTTGTAATGACTACAGATGTATAAGGTCAAGGCGCAACTGGATACGGAGATAACTCCCTATGATCTAATCTCCAATCCAGTAGAAATTGGTTTATAGTTAGGTTCATTTTCTAGAATAGCTAGTTGAGTTGACTTAGCTGCTTTGTAATTCTTTCCTGGTGATAAATAAAGTTTTTAGTTACCCAAAAAGAAATTATTGGAAGCTAGCTTTTTTGGAGTCATAATTGAATTGGTCACTTCCCTCTAAAAGACAAATTCCCTGACTTGCCCAAATTAACCAATTATCCTAATTCCACAATAGCTAGCTGCTACAAAGGAGAAGGTACTTGGAACTTCACATTTAGAAGGAATCTTAATGACAGGGAAATTGAAACGGTTGTTGCCTTATTGAGAATATCAAAGTGAGCAATGATTGGAAGCTAGCTATTTGGACTCACATTTGAATTGGTCACTTCCCTCTGAAAGACCAATTTCCTGACTTGTACAAATTAACCAGTCATCCTAATTCCACAAGAGCAAGCTACAAAGAAGAAGGTGATTGGAACTGCACATTAAGAAGTAACCTTAATACATGGGAAATTGGAAAAGGCGTCCTGTCTGGAACTCTTAATACAAATTTTCACCTGTACAAGGCTCCCAGCAAGTTCTTCGGCCTGGACTCAGATATGGAATACTAAAGCACCATTCAAAGTGGAATGTTTCTGTATGACTAGTAGCAAAAAATGCATGTTTGACACATGAAAAATCCTCCAGAGAAGGGGAATCTAATTCTGCAACTGGTGTCAGCTATGTGGAGAGAATTTTGAAACAATGAATAACATTTTCATTCATTGCAAGGTGACAGATGAACTTTTTGCACAAATTTTTGAAATAGCAGGAAATAACTCAATTCAAGAGATTAAGTTTAACTGCAGAATTTTGCTTTCTTTTTTGGAAAAAAGAAGAATTTGTTAATGAAGCAGAATCAATACTGTAAAAGAGCTTTTCTTTGGGGTTTTTTGCTCAGCTATAATTACAACAACACTTTGTGCACATCCAAATAACCTTTTCATAGCCTTTCTCTCCCTCGCTTTCGCGAGTTTATACAATTCTTATCCCACCTGCTCAAAGGAGAAGAAAATGTATTCATGGAAATACTTAGAACGTGGAGAAGGATCTGGATTCACTTTTTTATTTGATTCATACCCACATAAAGGCTTTTCCTGATTAAGAAAACATTAATCTAATGCCAACAATCATGTTGTACATCACAACTTCTAAATTAGGTTGCATGCCTGTGCCACCATGCCGCTGGTTTAGATGCTCATGCCTTCATGCAACTTTGAGATTGAATCTTTCACGGCCATATCCAACAAAGACACTAGACGGTAGACACATGTTTGAAGTATTCACATTGGGAAAAAATTATATCACCTTACATAGTACATCATGGCTGACTCATATTAAAAAAATATTGTCAAATACAAATCAAAGAAACTAATGGTTTGATGGAAACTTTAACAGCTTGTTACCAATGTTAGCGTTGTGGAGTTTTCATGTTTATTTTGACAGACAAGTAGAAAATTTAACCTTCTGCTCAGATGAGCATCATCCTCCCATATATATTTCTTCACCTTGAACAAATGAAGGTTACACTAAACTAATATCCAAGAAAATCCTAAGAAGAAACTAATAACCTTCGGTAAAGATAACAGAATCTGAAACTATTTCAATCAAATAGGGGGAAAAAATGAAAGCACAAATTAGAACAGTATTATTACTGAATTTAAGTAGAATGAGAATTAAAGATTCCTATGGCTGATTCCAATCAATTTGTTATTGATGCATTGTTGATAGATTTAGGTGACAATTGAAACTAGTTTATTCAAAATGTGCTTCCAAATTAAGAATTGCAATAAAAACAAATGTATAAGGAGGCACATCTTACCCGGTTCTTATTCCGCCACTTAGAGACCAAATCAGTATTAGCCGGTGAAGGAGGGACATACGCCTCAAACTCATCAGGACGAAGCTCACGAAACCATACAAATGGCCGTACATCATTCATACTTGTCTCTGTCGTCGTCTTCATCTCATTTTCAGCAGCAACAACAGTAAAGCTACCATCATTGTTTCTGTCGCCATCTTCATAATCTTCAGACTCCTCCACAACAGCTGATAACTGAGAAATCGTCAAATCTCCCAATGCCATTTGAATTGTATAACCTTGATCACTAATCAGATAAATTCTGAACAGCAACTCAAAAAAGAGTTAGAACGAAAATGCAAGATGTTTGTGATGAGGTGAGATACGATTGTTGAGATTAATCAAACGAAGCCGGAAACCATATACGGTGAGAGATTGAGATTCACTGTAAAGCTCAAGCTCAAAATCGTCCTGCTAAGAACCCTAGAAGCAAGGTGCACCAGAATGGGAAGCCATGGACAGGCGGAGAAAGTGAGGAAGAGAAGCAAATATATAGGGGTATGAAAGAGGAAAAGGAAGTTTTGAAATTATCAAAATGGTCCTTCAAGAAAGGGTATTATACTATTCGTGTCCTTATATATATCACGTATTTAAAATGATCCCTCAATATATAAGAAGTCATTTTAGTCTTCAATTTATATACTAACTATAACTAATCAAATTAGTTCTTAATTTATGAAAAGAAAAATTATTTCAGTTCATGAAATGATAATTTTAATTTAGATCTTAAAAATGACAATACAAAGTAAAAATTATTGAGTTTAGAAACATAAAATAATGAAAGTAAAACTTTTCTATTGTAATCAAATCTTATATAATGAGAATAAAGTTCAATTTTATAATTTTGATTAAAATTTTTGTATTAATAATAATCGTATGTTTTTGTGTTTGAAAATATAACTTACTTATGTCTCTTGTTGCAATGTGTGTGTAGACACTGAAATTATGTTTAATTGGGACTATACAAGATTGTATTAAACTCAAATTAGAATTTTTGGAGGCTACTCAACCCTAAACTCTAGTTTATGCCTATATAAAAGGTACTAAATTCCCTTAAAAGGAATCTCGGAAATTTCATAAAGAGATCAAGATCTCGAACACTCCACAAATTGATGGTTTATTTATAAAGACAGGTCATAAATCATCCTAGTTCGAGAAATACGCCACTAACGGCCCTCGAATCATAGATAAATTCTAGGAGAGTAGAATCAAGGGATCAACAGAATTTCGTTTTGCAACAAATTTTAAACATGTGGAAAATAAATAAACCATACAAATAAAATATGAAAAAATATGATTTTATTAATCAAGATAGATTGCGGGTACAATTATGTCAATCCTAATCCATCGAAATGATTATTTTAGTTTTAAATCTTAAAAATGACAATACAAATAAAAGTTGTTGAGTTTAGAAACATAAAATAATGAAAGTAAAACTTTCTTATCATAATCAAATCTTATATAATGATAATAAAGGTCAATGTTTGTTAGTTTTGCTATTTTTGATCAAAATTCTTTTATCAATAATTAGTTTTTGCGTTTGAAAATATAAATAGATTGTTTGACTTACATGTGACAGAGGAAAAGTATAATTTTTGTTTCTTTTACGTGATTATGTAGTTTACGTTTAGATCTGTGCAAAGGGCTTCAACTCTGTGTGCAAGGGCTTCAGTTTTTTCTTTCCATTACTTCTTCTACATTTATTATTATTTATTTAGAGGATTTTTGCTTGACTTAATTCTTGTTTTTGTTATTTACTTTCATTCATCAAGTATAATCTATAATTCATATAAATATTGTGTGTGTAATTAAATATCGATTAATACTAAATTTAGGATGATATATAAATATTAATAAAATCATATTTAAATAAGAGTTTCTTAACAAATTAAGTTTTAAAAATGACGGATATTATTATAACATAATTTTTGAATTAAAGGTTCTTTCGATACTTTACCGACATTCACACAGAGTAAAGATAATTGAGTTAAAGTTCCAGTGGCGGAGTCAGAATTTTCAATATGGGAATTTAAAATCCGAAGGAGTAAACATATATATGAACTAGTCGAAAGGGGTTTGACGTCTATTATATACAAATAAAAAATAATTTTAACCGTACAAATATAATAATATTTTCCTCTGAAAAGGGTTCAGATGAAATCCCTAAAGACATACTGGCTCCGCACACCCCTGGTTAAAGCAACAACTTTTATTTTTTTCTCGTTAGATGATTTTTTTATAAAAGTCCAAATTTTTAACCTAAAAAATCTCTCATTTTTTCAAAATTTTAGAGAATAGGGTCTCTTATATCTATATAAAAAAAAATGAAGTACTTAAGTATATATCTAAAAGATTAGAATAACTAAAAGAATATTGCAAAAAATACATGTTAGATCAATTTATTTATATGAATCAAAAAAATAAATAACTCGAATTATAATTCAAAATTGAAGAAAATAATATGTTTATCCCATTTAGACAATATGACTCATGACCTTCGAATTTTGAATCATCATCTATATTTGCAAAAAGTTTTCAATAAGATTCAATGAACCTTTAATATCTCATTTAATTATTGAAATAAAGTGTCACCTAAAAAAAACATAATCTTAAGTTTAAAATAAATTTGTATATATAAAAGAATTTAATCAAAGAAACTATGGTTTGAAATAATAATACAACTATGTTTCTTGCTACAAGAACAAAGTTCTGTTATAATGAAAATTGAACAAGAAACATGTGTACTTCATTGTTGCATGACACACGTGGTGGAGGGAGGAAAAATAAAGTTTTTTTTTTTTTACGTGACTCTGTATTTTAAGCTTTGATTTGTGCGAAGAGCTTCAGTTCTATTTTATTTTTATTTTTGTCTTTTTCAGTATTTATGCATGAAAGAGTTTTTAGTTTTTTTGCATTACTTTATATTTATTTATTACCAGTTCAAAATACATGTTTTGCACATTGCTACAAGAATGCAATTATATTATAAGGAAAAATTAAAAAAATGTGTACTTCATTGTTGCACGACACACATGATGGAGAGAGAGAAATATATATATTTTATTCTTTAATGTGATCGTATTGCACGTGTACATCATATTAAGATTATCTAAAATATATATTTCTCTTTACATTAAGCACTCTTTTAATTGCATTAATATATAGATTAATATAGATAGAGAGAGATATTCACACACATTATAAAAATATATACTTAACTTTATTATTGCACGACACACAATAATGAAGGGAGGAAAATTATAATTTTTACTTCTTTCACGTGATTCTGTAATTTGCGCATTAATTTGTGCTAAGGGCTTCAACTCTTTTTGTTTTTGTCTTTTTGCGTTAATGTGTGCAAGAACTTCATTTTTTTCTTTCTATTACTTCTTCTATATTTATTATTATCTATTTATCAAATAGCCTGTTTTTTTGTTGGACTTAATTCTTGATTTTTTTAATTTACCTTCTTTCATCAAGTTGTTATTCTCTAATTGATATAAGTGTTGTGTGTATTGGATATCAATTATTGATCAGTTTTAAGTTTTTAATGACACATAAATATATTAATAAAAATACTTTTAAATAGTTATTTTTTAAAAAAATATGTTTTATAAATGATAAATATTATTATGTCAAATTTTTGAATTTAAAGGTTCTTTCGATTTTTTACCGACATTCATTCTAAGTAAAATAATTAGTTGAAGCTATAACTTTTTTTTCTCAACTATATGATATTAGATGATTCTTTTATAAAGTCTAGACTGTTAACGTGAAAAATTTCTTGTTTTCCCAAATTTTCAGAAAATAAGGTCTCTTATTCGTAAAAAGGAACGAATTACTTATGTATATATCTTTAAGATTAGAATATCTAAAAGAAAATGTTGCTAAATATGCGGGTGTGTTTTGATATGAATGAAAATGTTTTCCTAGAAAATATTTTTTTGAAAAACAACTAAATTTTGGATTTATTTTCTCATGTTTGGTTGGTGAGTAGAAAATATTTTCTAGAAATGATTTTTAGTGTTTAATTTATGAATGAAAAATATTTTTTATTTTTTTACTAGAGTAGAAAATTATTTATGAAATTGAAAATATCTTTTAGAAACTTTTTTTTTTGGATGGGTGTGGGGAGGGTGGGTATGTATGGGTAGGTGAAAAAATAAAATTTTGAAATTGAAAATATTTTTTAAAAACAAAATTAAATTTTTGGGGGGTTGGTGGGTGGGCTGGCGGGTGGTGGGCAGGGTTAGGTGAAAAATAAAAATTGAAGTTTAAAATATTTTTTAAAAATAAAATTAACTTTTTTTT
>NC_028646.1:75732914-75743814 GCF_001406875.1 Solanum pennellii | reverse complement strand
TGAAGTGGGGGATCAGCAATCGGGTGAAAAATTAAATTTTGAAATTGGAAATAGGCTCATGTCTAGTGGCTTAGAAATAGGCTCATGTCTAGTGGTTTGGAATTATAATACAATTACAGTAAAATCTTACTAAATTAATACTCGATTAATTAATAATCTCCCTAAAATAATATTTTTCTCCGATCTCGATTTGAGCCAATGGATAAAATCACTCATTTCAATAAGATAATATATTTTCAGAAGGCCCCTATATAAATATATGGTTATATTGATATGATGATTAATAGTTCTTTAAAAGTACATATACATTTAAGACAATTTAGTGAAATATGATTCTATGCGTCAATTTTTTTTTGTTAAAATTCAAATCTAATTGAACCTTGTCTCTAATTTACTTATTGCATCCAAAAGTTTCGATATGATCTTTTTGAACCACACCATAAAATTAAGAAGAGTTCTATGTGCGATAAGTGTTTCCTTACTATAACTGGTTCCAATGTATTATATCATCTTCAACTTTATTTTTTAAATGATATTCACAATTTTTTCTAAACTTTGGACCTTTGAACATGTATCATTTTCACCATCCAACAAGTTATTAACGTTCATTTTATTATAATAACCGAGATCACTAATCATGACCTCAAGTTCATAAATGACGTTTCACAAGTGAGTTTATTTATTAAATTCTTAGAGATATCATCCCAAAAATTTTTGCTATGTCGAAACACTCTTTTAATTAATAAATATTAATTTATCGATTAAATAATATCTTTATAAAATAATAATATTTTATATTCTCGTCTATATTAATTTGGGCAACTTTCACATATATATAGCAAATAAAAAATTCATATTTGTATGCTATAGCAAAGTTTGCATAATTGCGCTCCATAGCAAACATAGAAACTGTATGATTCGTTGTACATATACAGTTGAAGCAAATTGTATAAAACGAAGTGTATAAAACAAGAAAGAGAAAGACAATTGGGCAGAGAACTGTATAAAAACGAAGTGTATAAAACGAATTGTATTATTATATGTGTACAGAATGATTATATACAATTGAATTTGTATAAAATGAGAAAGAGAGAAAGACAAAAGAGACTTGACAAGGAATATACAATTGAATCGAATTGTGTAAAACGAGAAAGAGAGAAATTAGATAAAATTTGAAAATTGTATAAAACGAGAAAGAGAGAAAGGCAAAAGAAACTGGGCAGGGAAGTATTTTTATTGTATAATTATAAGTGTATAGGACGAAAATATATGTACTTGCATGTGTACATACAACTTTCTCATGCTTTATACAAACAGAAACGCAATTTATACATTTTGCTTCTGTTTATATAAGTGAGAAAGGCGAGGGTTGCGAGCGAGATCTGGAAGAGGGGAGAAAGAGAAACAAAAATATATGTATTTATACAATTTTCTCTGCTTTATACAAAAAGAAACAGTTTTTATACACTTGTGTTTGTATAAAATGTGAGGAAGCGAGCGAAAGATTGGAGCGAGAATGGGAGAGTGGCGAGCGAGATTTTCGAGAGAGAGGTGACTGGCAAATTTTGGCAAACGTTTGCTATGGAGCACAATTAAATCAAACCCTAGCTACTCTATTTATTTTAGATTATTAATTTGCTATTATATACTAGTATCCCTATTAATTAAGTGTTATTTTAGATTATTAATTTGCTGTTATATACTATTATCCCTATTAATTAAGTGAGATTTTACTGTATGTTTTTTGCTACAAAAACACAAATTGAAGTATGCACGACACACGATGGAGGGAGGAAAAGTATATTTTTCACTTCTTTCACCTGATTGTGTAGTTTACGCTTTGATTTGGCTAAAGACTTCAACTCTTCCTTCTTCTTCTTCTTTCCTTTTTTTTTTCTTTTTCTTTTTATTAATGCTTGAAAGGGCTCCCATTTTATCTTTTTTCAATTAGTTTTTCTTTACTTATTACTAGTTTAGAGTAAGATGATGTGCTAGCTCATAAAGAAAAACAAGACATTATTTCCAGAGACAACGAGTTGTTGACTCATATTATATGATGATAGTTAGGTACTGTACGTACTGAAGTAGCTGCTGATTTTTAACTGACATACATGAACATAAAAGCTATATAAAGGAGTTCCATTAACTATGCCATTATCATATGGCTATAGGAGGAACTGTAATTGCTAAGCTGTTGAACTGTAGTATCTTGGACACACGTACGAGGCGCGTAATGAAGAGTCGTTATATCTTTGACATTGCACAATCCATCACATCTGCCACGAAATCTGCAATCGAAGTTTCAGAAATATAAGAGCCAAACTCCTCGAAAGGACAGAGTGTAGCTTGAATTGGGCGATTTACATTGAGTAAGGAGAAAAGAGAGCTTAAATGTACCTGCATCTTCTTTAGTGAAACAAAGTGGAGGTGTAATTCTGAAGACATTTCCACGGAATCCACCCTTGCCAACTAGTACTCCCATATCTTTAAGTCGAATAGATAAACTGAAGTTAATACATATGGTGTAATTTAACGACTGGACAAAAGGATGATGATTTAAGAGAAACTTACCTTTCATCTGGTCCATGATATGAAGAGTTTCAGCTTTAGCAGGAGTTTTCAGTTTGCGGTCAGTCACTAGTTCAACACCTAGAAGCAGTCCTCTTCCCCTCACATCACCAACAACTGCATAAACGTTATTGCGGAAGCTATAATCGATTGAAAGTGATAATGAAAGAAATGCAGTGTTTCCTCTAAAAAAGGTATTTGATAAAGGTGAGAGGAGAAAAATATCTTACTTTCATGCTTATTTTTGATAGCCATAAGGCGCTCTTTCAAGTAGGAACCAACAAAGTGAGCATTTTCTTGAAGGTTTTCTTTTTCAATCACTCTAAGGACAGCAAGTCCTGCAGAAGTACAAACAGGATTTCCACCAAATGTGTTGAAATAATTACTATGGCACAAGACCTCTGCAATCACAGGAGTTGTTACCACAGCTCCAAGGGGTATTCCGTTTCCAATGCCCTAGAAGAAAAAACAAGGAAAAGGTAAAAAAAGATTAATTATTGGCCGAGTTATAATCAGGAGATGTATGTCTTCTTTTGTCATCGAGTATGTAAAATAGCAGATTGTCATTGTTGAAGAGACTGACTTTTGCCATTGTCACTATGTCAGGAACCACTCCTTGGTTCTCAAATCCCCAGAACTGGCTTCCAGTGCGAGCAAATCCAGATTGAACCTCATCTGCAATACAAAGGCCTCCAGCTTTTCGTACAGCGTTGTATGCAGCAGGCAAGTAACCTGGAGCCAATTCAACTATCCCACCAACACCCTACACTTAAAAGGAACATTATAGAGGATGATATTTTACGGAATTTAGATGGACAAGGTAACATCAGGGATGAGTACCTGTATAGCTTCAGACATAAAAGCAGCAACCCTTCCAGATGTTCCAAATTGGATAAGATCTTCAACGTCCTTAGCATACTTCTCACCATCAGAACCAAAAACACCTCTGTATGGGTCAGGGTTTATGGCATGATGAACTCCACTCTGATTAGCAAAGTAAATAGTAAGTGAACAAGAGACAGAGTAATAAGCATAACAAGGTTTTGTACACTATAGGACCCGCATATGCTACCTAGTAACACTACTGCAGATTTCCTAATACTCCAATTGTTATAGATAATCAAATACAACTTAGAATGGATAGAAACATTAAAGTTTTATTTAGTGGCTAATTTTTTCCGCTGCCTTCTACATTTCCACTGAATATCAGATCTAACAAAGGAGAACATGCAACATAATAACACTGTAACTTCTTAATGATGATAAGATGCCAAGTAAAATCACAGAGCAATCCATTAACCCCTTTAATGTAACTTCATAATAGTCATCTGATAAAATATGGATGGTTGCATCAAGTAAACACAGAGGAATAACAATTTGCAGAATACGAAGTTGTACCTGTACTACATTGAATTTCCAAACGCTTTGCCCAGTGGTGCTCATAGTGGCAGCTGCGTTTCCATGGTAAGCATTCCTTAGAGAAATGATATCATGACAACCGGTGTATAATCTTGCCATCATAATGGCTAACTCATTTGCCTCAGTCCCGGAATTGGTGAAGAACACAACCTGGAAAAGCAATCATATGTCTCGATCAGATTGTAGACATGGATTTAACGTATATACAATAGCATTGAAAGTACTTTTACACTAAAGTGTATCCATTATAGAAGATAACCTGCATCATTTTCCAGCCTACTGATTTCACTTTTTATGGTTACAAGTATTGTGCATATAAGTTAAACTCATTTTGTAATTTTCCATGATACAGACCGCATTTCTTATGGATGATCTGGACAGTTACATATATTGTATAGAAGTTAAACTTTGTAGACATAAGTTGATATGGTGCTCTAGATAAAAAGACCAGAGAGTAAAGAACTACCTTGAGATCACCAGGTAACTTAGAAGCAAGTGCCTCAGCAAAATCAGTAATTGCGTTATTGAGGTATAAGATAGTCGAGTGCTGTAAGCGTTTGGTTTGGTTTACGATGGCCTCTACCACATCAGGGTGGCAGTGTCCACAAGATACAGTTGCAATTCCTCCAAATGCATCAATATATCGACGTCCTTTGCTGTCAAATAAGTATTGCATCTTTCCATGTACCAAATGCAGCTGTACAAAATAACCACAATCACGTTCACAATCTAAATATTAATAGTACCATAATAAAATTACAGAATACTGAATCAGGTAATTCTCAAACTAGAGCTAACCATTACTGAATCTGAAGATGAAACTTTACACTGCTAAAAAATGAACATAAAAGAGACCTCAAGGTAGTTTGCTGTATTCAACTCTAAGCCTCACAATATTTACTAAGACTTCCTTGCGTCGACAATTCAGCATCATACAACTTGTAGTACTTTTTATATAATCTTTCCAATACTTGTGTTTCAAATTAAGACATAAAGATTTCAGCACCGGAATAGTACTTAAACTCGTCTCCATCCGTCTCACAATGTGTCATGTTTCTCTCTTACATGCCCCTTACGAAAATACTTATTAATTAGGAGGAGTTTTGACTATTTCATCCTTATTTATATCTTGATATATAATCTCTCTCCATTTATACTTACTTTATCTATGTCATTTCCCATAATTGATCTGTTTATAGTATTCAAGAACAATTACTATCGAGGGGAAACATTAAAAAATAATATATCCCGTGAAATTCTACAACTAGGTAGGAGAAAACAATTACTCTGAGTGGAAAATGGGAAAAGAAAAAATGAATTTTTATCTTTTAACTCTGAAATGACAAATAATTTGAGACTAACTATTTTATAGATCAACAACAACATACCTAAGAAAAGACAGAGCACGTAATTAGATACAGCTAATTAGAAGTGAAAAGAAAGACGAAAATGAAAAAAAAAAAGTTAAAGGAATCTAATCACGTTAACTCCGCATGAACACGCAAAACGAAAATCAGTAATTGGTTAAATAACATTATATAATCATCCCAATACCACCAAAATAATTCAAAACATTATTAATTACATCTCAATCTCAATTTTAACTCTTTTTTTTTTCAATACGGAGTTCCGCGGATCCGATCACTGTCAAACACGAAACTCTGATTAAGAATGAAACAGTTTCGCCACTGTACACAATCCGTTGTTCCTCAATTTTAACTTAAGCCCCACTTAATTATACTACAAATTCTATCTTTTTTTCAATTTTTCACTACACAATCAGCTAATTAGTTAAAAAAAACTCACCGGATTTTTTTCGTAGAAGTAAAACATAGAAGGGCTAAGAAACTCCTTCCGTTTGCTCAAAATTTCATCGGCTGAGGGTCCATTGTACGGCGGCGGAGAGTAGTCGAAGTGAGGCATCTGACGATTGATGATCAAATCATCGTCCTTTTGCGATGCTAAGCCCAATTGAGAATAACAACGCTGCGATAAACCTCGCAACTCTCCTACCCATTTTGCCCTTGTTACTACCAACCTCTGCATGTTGACGGTGACGACCGGTGCCGGAGAATTTTTTTTTCGCTGCAGCCGGCGATGATTTGAAAAAAAGATGACGAGTAGAAAGAATTAATGTTGAAATTGGAACGTGGCTCACATGTATATATAGGGAGGAATTTGATATGAAAGATTATAGAGCGTCTTTATCTTATAGTAGTAATATATAATCTCAAAATAAATAAAATAAAATACTCGTTCCGTTTATTATTTTTTTTTAAAATGTATTAAAGACAAGTAGAAATAAATCGAGGAAGAGTGACTGTAGAAATGTAAAAAGTGTTTTTTTTTTAAATGTAAAAAAAGGGATGTACTTTTTTTTTATAAAATTGGATGTTTGATTAAAGTTTTTTAATATAAATAAATATTTTTAAAACATAATAACCAAAAAAAAATTCAAAAGCTAGAATTTTTTTTTTTTAAATCACTTTCTTTTGGGAAGTATTGAAAGTATCTAAATTTATTTTGCAAATAAAACATGGTTATTGTTTTGATACGATGCAGTGGAAGATGTATCAACTTATAGATACATGGTTCAAGAATGTGAATATATAGGAAAAAATTAAACTAAATCACAATCACAAGTAATAAATTCATTTAATGAGTTAAAATTGAACTAGAATAAAATCACATTAAAAATAAATTAGATTGCATAGGCTTAAACTTGATCAATGCAAAATTATTTTATGTCTAATCATAGAATTATTATGTCAGAAAATCTTGTTTTGGTTAAAAGAACCATTTTTTTTAGTACGATTAAGTACTAGTATATACATGGTATAACCTTTTATATCCGAAATATGTCATGTATTTTTATGATATAAATATAATTTATTCCAAAGTCAGATTATTATTGTATTTTTTTTAATATAAATTTATGAGATACTTATTCATAGAATAAATTTATTATATCAAAAATATATTTCTGTCGATGTTTAAAAAAATTAAGGATATATATATTTGTAGTGTATATATTCTATAAGTTTTCTTATATTGAAAGCATACATATATATTTTATGATTGATTTTCATGTATATTAAAATATGCTATTTTCGTTAATGTTTTATACATCATGTTGATAGTGAATTAATATTGTGTATTGATAATACACTCAATTAATAAAAAAATGTTTATTTATATTTTTTTCCGTTTAGGTTTTGGATCATATTTGACACGTATATCCAAAATATGTCTTTGAAAATTAAAATAATTAAATTCGGTGGCTAGTTTGGATTTTAATTACCTTGTGAAACAAATCAAACTTTCGATTATTAATTTAGGAACAATTGTATATTATAAAAACATTGCTATTACTTAACAATGCATGAACATTGGTTTGGGTTAATAGCTAAGAATTATTTGGAATAAATATCCAAAGTACATTCAGAGTCTAGTCAGATATAATTTTGGTTACGTTCCCTTTACGTAATTTCAATTAATGCTTACTTGTATTGCTGGAAATAGATATTGTCCTATATTAAAATTGTATATAGTTAGGTATTAATTAGTACTATGTTTTTAAGAAATTTATTTGGGACTCACAATTTGTTAGTAACAAGTTATTATTTGATATTTATAATTGTTTTTACGTATCTTAAAAAATTTAATTTCCTCATTATTATCAGGATATATGAATTATTTTTTCTCATGATAAAATAGGAAAAATGATTCTATAATAAAGACGATGCAAATCAAATAATAAAACAAATTATACACAATAGACACTAAGCTTTCTTTTAATTTGAAAAAATGATTGCAAAAAATATTCAGAACTCGATGAGTTTTTTAAAATTTGATATATGTAAAAATTAAGGCCAAACATATGAATTTATAATCAATAAAAAATAATAATGTGAATATGTAGTATTATTATGCCCTCTCAAAAAAGTTATAATATCTTCCAAGGGAAAAGATGTTTGTAGAGGTCACAATAATATGTAAACATGTGTAGCTGATTGAAAAGAACATATCTTTTTATCTTTTTAGATATTGAGGAAACAAAAAATAATTTACGCTTTATTAACAAATATTATTGAGGTAGCATATGACAAGGTGTTTACGCATTTGTTTGACTTGGTTCTTGATTAAAATTAAAATTTAATCGATTCAGTGAATTTTTAAATTATCAAAACAAAATCAAATTCATACATTTATTGCTTTGGGTGTTATAAATTTTATTCGATTGGGTTCGTTTTTTAATAATATATAAAAATAAAAGAAACAATTTATTCAAAACATGAAAAAGTAACAATAATTCATCCAAAACGAAAAATAGTTAGAATGACTGACATTACAGAACTTTCTATCACTAAATTTACTATAATAAAACTTCAAAATTCACTATTTTAGCCTAGATAGTAAAGACTATGACATTTTTAGCCCCACAAATAATTTTTATAGACACTTGTACACATGAAATCAATAAAATAAATTCTTGCCTTGGACATTTTTGCTTCATAAGTAAATTATAGTAATAATTTTGATGAAAACATATACAAGATCTTTAAAATTATTCATAAAAATAATGCATTATGTATTATATATGATTTATTCGTTCAATTCAGTTATTTCTTCGAATCTTTTAAAGCAAAATCATAATCAAATCAAATATTATTAATTTTTAAAAATCTAAAATCAAAGCAAATCCAATAAAAATCAATTTATTTAATTCATTTGATTTGTTTTTTCAATTTAAATCGTGAATCCCTACATTTTATATAGCAAAACTCTATATAAAAATAAGTGTATATCTGCATATGAGTTGTGGTCGACTCGGATTGAATCGTTTCTTTTTTTATTTGAATTTACATTTTATTAAAAATTTAAATCAAAAAAAAGTAAAGATTAATATCCATTAGATATGGATTAGATCGGATTGAATCAAATCGAAACTTTTAGAATTGAATTTGTATATAGTAGATTGTAAAACTATATAAAATAAAATACACGCATTGTTTAGCTTTTAGAAAGAAAAAAAATGGGAGAATAAGTAATTCAAGGTGAGCATAAAATAAGAAAAAAAATAATTATCCTTTTTGTATTTATATATAATAAAAGTGAGAAGCAAAAATGAAAATCTATTTTTAAAATAATGGACAAGTAAAAATAAACAAAAAAAAATAGTATACATACAGCTTGTTTCAACATGCACTATATAATTTAATCATGATGTGAAATTAGATTAATTTAAAGTTAAAATTTTATTTGAATTTTTTAAGTTTGTAATTTTTTCTCATACACTAAAATTTCACAAATTATGAAAAGTATAAAAAATTTCCTCAATTGTTTTACAATCTTATTACTAAATGATCAAACCATACTTCTTAAACAAAATATTAGAATATCTTAATGCCATTGATAAATAATATATCTACCTGTTTCATTTATAAATAAATATTCATAATGAACACAAACTTTTCAACACACATAATTTATAAAGATCGACTAATCATCAATAATACTAACTGATTATTTTTAGTACAATCATTTCACATGATATATACAATTTCAACAAAGTCAAGCATGAATTTTTAACATTTTCTTTTTTGCAAAATTCTAAATGATGGTTTTTTCCATTGCAAGATATAAATTTATAAATTAAAATAATGATTTAAAATTTAAAATCTTCATATCACATATCAAACTTAATTAAGCTTATAAAAAGTTAGTGAGTGCACATGTAGGACTTGCACTTAATTTTGTTGCTTTTTATTATTACTTATCAATGTGTGAAAATTCAGATGTTTTTCTATATATATAGTGCAGGTCCATTTGAAGTATAATTAAATGAGTTGGAACCATACATACCTCAAATTGGGATGAGTAAATTATTGAAACACATAGGGGAAAAGGAAGGAGGGATGGGTGAGGCAAAAAAGACCAAATGGAAGGTATCTCCTATAAGAAGTATACTCCATATAATTAGGTAGTGATGCTAGTGATAGAATACCACATGCATTTATTTTTGTTTTCGATACTTGTCATTATTTGATTATTGCACATTTCCCAACAACATTTCACTCCAACATTTGTCAATTTCTTTGTTTACTATCCGACGTAAGATATTTATATTAGAGTTCAACTATATCAGTTTCTGATGCGTATGACTTTATTTAAAGGGCAGTGTTCTCTGTTAAATAAATTTTTTATGCTCAAATTAGTTTCAAATCCGAAACCTCTAATGAAGAAAAATGCATAATATATAAACATGACTCTTAACATGGCTTTATCGGATAACTATGCCTTCCAACTTTGGATGCTCACAAGTAGATGCTTAAACCGTATTCAATTAAACAAGTAGACATACGTGTCTTAAATGACATAATACACGTAGGACGCCATGCAAAACGCAAAATTATTATGTAGGGTATCATGTAAAACAAATATGTCTATCTGTTCAATTTATATAAATTTAAATGTCTAATTAAATATATTCAAAATTAAATAACATAATTAATGCTAAATTAAAAAGGAAAAATTCTATATAATAGCAAACTAATAATCTAAAATAAATGGAATAGCTAGGGTTTGATTTAATTGTGCTCCATAGCAAACGTTAGCTAAAATTTGCCAGCGTCTCTCTCCCAGAAATCTCGCTCGCCACTCTCCATTCTCGCTCGCCTCTCTCGCTTTATACACAGAAGTGTATAATTCTGTTTCTGTTTTGTATAAAGCGAGAGAAAATTGTATATACACATGCAAAAATATATATCTTCGTGTTATACACTTAATTATACAATTTACAAACATTTTACTTCAAATATTGCAGAGAAAAAGGCCAACGAATTATACAATTGCGAATTATACAATTGCAGTGAAATACAATTTTCTCTAGCTTTATACAACAGAAGTGTAT